>NW_026947484.1:241492356-241634856 GCF_034190915.1 Cavia porcellus
TTTAAAGACTCATACATTTTTATCTTTAACTAGACTGAGCAATGGAGGTAGAGGGGAGAGAAAGGCGGGGAAGAGGATGCACAAAGATTTAAGATGTGCTATGCACATGACACAACTACCCTTGATGACTGTAATCATGCACTAATAAAAATAGAATTTAAATAAAAGATGTATTCACTCAATTTCTGAATGAAGGTCTTCCCAGATCTCCAACTCCGTGCCAATTGTGATGTTACACATCTTAAAGCTTGCTACCGAGGTTACTCATGGGACCGTATCATCACCCCAATCAGTTCACCTCTTAGGCACACAGAGGAAATGAAATTTCTCTCCTTACCTCTAACAGTGCTTCTTGAGGTCCGTTTGTACAGTTAATAAACTTTCACCAGCTTCCTTGTGCCTATTATTTGCATGTTAGAGCTCTTCGACCATCTTTTCTTCCTCCTGTCTTCATATTAAAATGGATGAGTTAGGTTACTGCATGTGGGTATAAACACCGAGCATGTGAACATCATTCTCTAAAGGCTTAGAAAACATCCGCCCCTGTATTCCTTCCTGCAGCCTGCTGACTATTACTCACTCCCGCCTGAAGACCTTCCTCTAGGATTTCTTATAGAGCAGGTCTTCAGGAAACCATTTAACATTTGTCAGTCTAAAAAGATCTTCAGGCTGACTTATATTTGAAGGATATTTTTACTTATAAATTATATTCTAAAGTATGTTATATGTTACAGTTTGTATCTAGGTGTCTCAGCAGAGCTCCATGTGCCCCCCATTATAGCTTCTATAAGATGGTAGGGTTAGGTGAGTTTAGCTTACTGTAAGGTGGCGGAGCCTGGTCTGAAGAAGGGGCTCCCTGGGGTGCACCTGAAATGGCACAGCTCTGTCCCACTCCTGTCTTCTCTTTCACTTCACGGATGCCAGCACACACGTAGC
Organism: Cavia porcellus; assembly: GCF_034190915.1. Classification (NCBI taxonomy): domain Eukaryota; kingdom Metazoa; phylum Chordata; class Mammalia; order Rodentia; family Caviidae; genus Cavia; species Cavia porcellus. Next base: position 241,493,293 of record NW_026947484.1, read on the forward strand.
CCTTCTCTGCCTAGGTCTCGGGTCATGACTGACCCATGTCTGTGACCACCCGAGGACTGAAACATCTAGAACACGGGTCAAGATGAGCTTTCTTTCCTTTAAAGTGTGGATGAGGCTGTTGGGTCCCAGTAACAGCAGGTGACGAAGGCATTGATTTTTAATGGATCCCTTTTTTCTTTTAGTGCTTTAAACGTAGTCTGTTGTTTTCTTGTCTACAACGAAGACGTCTGTCATTTTTATTTTTCTTCTTGTATGTTCTTCCCCACTCCTGGTTGTTAAGATTTTATATTTTTATCTTATTTTCAAAGTTTGATTTTGATGCGACTTGGTACGGTCTTCATATTTGTGGTGTGTAGTGTTCCAGTATCTTCTTGCACCTGTGGACTGGTAACTTTCAGCTATTTTAGAAATCTGCTCTTCCAACTTCAACAATTCCTGTTTGCTAATCCCCTTCCCTCCTCTTCTGGGACTCCAGTTCTACCTATCTTAGATCGTCTTCTACTGTACAACATACTATGAATGCATGGTTCATGTCTTTAACCATTTTTCTCTTTTATTTCAACTTGAACAATTTCTATTGACCTGTTTTCACACTTAGTATTCTTTTGAGGTCACCAAACACATTACTTAATTCTGATACATTAATTTTCAAGTCTAACATTTAATTTATAATTTCTCTTTTCTTACATAAATTCACATGGTTATGCATGTTATTCAAATATGCCTCTAGATCTGAAAGTATACTTTTTTCATCGTAATCTTAAAAAATCGTAGCTATTCTCAAAAATAAAGATTCCTTTTACCATCTCCAACAATCTACCCTCTATTTTCCTATCCTGTTATCCTGTGCTGCATCTTACTCATTTCTATCTTAGGTTTCTCATATAAGAGAAAACATGTAATATTTAACAGGAAAGAAAATGGGAGGGCAAAAGGATTAAAAATAATTAAGATATGCTATACTCCTGAATCAATTCCCTCAAATAAACATCACTATTCTGCATTACAAATAGGCATTAAAAAAGAATAAAGATACCACAAAGACTATTCATGAGAATCAATGCCAGTCAGTCATCTTTGTGTGCTGGTACAGACTTTGTATTTTGATTTCTCTCAATCACATGTCCATATTTCTTGGCAGTTTTGTATAATTCTTTTAATTTTCTGTCAAATGTTGTATGTAAAAGACCAATGGCGTTAAGGACATTTGCCCCATGCAGTCTGAGCTCTCTATGGTCCACCCTCAATAAGTGGTATGCATAGAAAGAGGCAAGCTGAGGCTAATACTATCTAAATTATAGTTTGCACCTGGATTTTGCTGCAAATCTGATTAGAGTTAGATAGTTCACCACTGGCTTCAAATGTGACCAAATGTGACCAAATGTGGCTTCTATGTGACCAGGAACAGGCTGTTCTCTTGAGTACCACGTGGAATCTGCGCGATGCCCAGCTCTGGAAGACACTTGTTGCTTTGTAACTCAGCCTTCAGATTTCTCAGGCCACATGAGCTCTCCCTGTTTCACAGCTGGGTCTCCTGCATTCTAAGTCCCTGGGTTCTTGCATTCAGGGCTCCTTCTCTAAGTGTGGTCAGCATATCTCTTCTCTCTTGCTTCCTTCTGCCAGCCTTTGTGGGCCTCACACAGCTCCCTGAAGGCTGGCTGAGCTGCAGGAAGTACCTCTAGCGGCCTTCTACCCCGCACAGAATGTTCTGCAAACCTCGCTTTGTGCTCAGTAAAAGCCCTGTGTGTTCTGCTCAAATTTCACAATTCTACGCACTCCAAGCTTTCCATAAGCTGCCTCTTTGTTCCTGAGAAGTGAGACTTGTACCTCAGGGGCCCTTACTAAGCTCCTCCGATAACCCTGGACTTCAGCCTTCTGTGTCTCTGCCCTCGGGAGTGTCCGTAGAAACCTAGCTGTGTAGGTAGAGATGTCCTTGTGGCTGGAGCTCTCCGCGCCTGGTCCCCTGCTCATTGAGCTTTTTGCTGGTTTTTCTTCCCCCATGTGCATGGTGGGTCGCGGCTCTCCATACCCTCCACTGGGTTGAAAGCAGCCGTGAGTTGCTATTCTCCTTGGAAAGGCTTATCTTGTTTTGGAATTTAGTTTCATTTAGTTTCTTTGCTTCCCTAGATCTTTACTACATTTTAAATAATTATGAGTATGTGATTTTCCTGGAGATTTTTCTTCTTGCCATAGTAGAAGTTCTGATCTCCTGCAAATTCCTTCATCCTAACCAGAATTGTAGTTTATTCCATTAATGTTTGATTCCTTGAACCCATCATCATTTTGATGCAGAAGTGACCTTTGAAAGCACATCTCACTCACTATGCTCTGATTAAACCTTTCAGTGGCTCTTTATTGGCCACCAAGTCGTCAGCATGGCTAGGAGGATGTTCTGTATGTGAGATAATGCTCCTCCTTCAGCTGTATCCAGCACTGTTTAGCTCACATACTCATAATGCTGTTCTCTACTGAAGATGCTCTTTCTTCACCATCTTCTCTGCCTTAACACTCAATCAGTGGTCAAAACTCGAGGTAGTCCTGACCTTTCCCAGGAAGAACCACTGATGTGTTACTTCCCCTCCCCTAAAAGGGTCAGGCGACCTTCATTCTTTCACAGAACCAGATACGTAGAGTAACTATGGTGTGTACTGTGAATTCATCTGGTTATGATCTTCATCACCCCATGGCATGGCCACATAAAATAAATTCACTGCATACTTTCTGAAATAATAAATAAAAATCAGCTTTTCAATGCCGCAAATATTTTTGCACATTTCAGGAGGCATTATCACGGGCACTGTGTATATAAAGACAACAAAGCAGACCTGATTCAGGATCTTATTGATTCTTTTAGGTATCTTTTACCCATCATACAAAATACAGGTGGTGAAACTAAGGATTTTGAGCTCTAGATTAGATTACTAACTTGACCAAAGGGAGAGAGAGAGAGAGAGACAGAGAGAGACAGAGAGAGAGAGAGAGAGAGAGAGAGAGAGACAGAGACAGAGACAGAGACAGAGACAGAGACAGAGACAGAGAGAGACAGAGAGAAGGTACATATTAAGAGTCAAAGCATCAGCTGAGCAGACTCCCGTGCCTTTTTCCTTTTTGGATAAAAATCTGTGTTTAGTTTCCACTTTGCCTTTGCTAGAGCCAGCCTGGTCCTCAGTCACAGCGGGACTGAACCTTCCTCTGGTGCCTTCATGCTTGCCTCTTTGACAGGACGCATGTGCTCAGCTCCTGGCCCTGTCTCCAACAGTTGCCGTGAGACGGTCTCTCCTCCGGCATCGCTGACTGCTCCTCCCCAGGCACAGCTCACTTTCTACTGCTCGACCTGCATTGTGTTAGGGTGGATGCTTCAACGCTAAAATGGAAATTGAGGGCATACTCAGGCTGGCCCGTTTTTATTTCTTATAATAAAGTGCCAGAGAGGCTAAGTATACCTACATATTTAGAGGCAGAGGTTCTGCTGAGCCCCCACCCCATGCTGCATCCTTGCAATTTGGCAGATGATGACAAAAGCCCATCCCACGGGACAAGACCATGGTACCAACTAGAAAGTCGGAGATACCAGGCCTACAGCCTTTCTGAAGACACAGCCCACTGACCTCAGCCGCCTAATGGCTCCACAGCACTTCTGCACACCAAGTGTGGGGCCATGTTACCGAAGCAGGAACGATTAGGGGACATGCATAGACTGTACCTCACCCACAGCAGTCTGATGCAAGTGTGTCAGAGACTATAGTGAGGGCCGCGCATGGACGTGAAGTGTAGGGAAGGCCGCTGGTCTCTAAGGTACAGGAAACCTTCTGCAGGGGTAGTACTTTACCTTAAGCCAGAAAAGATATGGAAGGAATAATTTTAGAGACCAGTGAAATAGAAATAACCTTGCCGGGCTGAAGAACAGAAGGAGAAGAATTCAGGACGAGAGCAAGGCAGGGTAGGGCCAAACTGGTAGATCACTAAGACTGCTGGGCATCGAGGAGGAAGACAGACTTTTATCCAACTGTTCTGTGATGTGTCTGCTGGGTTTTAAAATAAGACATGCAAACTATGCTCAGAACTCACCCTAATCACAGCAGTGGGCATCAGGGCAGGATGGCACTTACAGTTATCAAACTGGCAAACACTGAAAAGTCAGACAGCACCGAGAACAAGTAAGTGTGTGGTAATCTTATAATATCTAAGGTCATATGAACACTTACAGTTTTATATAGCCATCCCCAAGGTCCTAGGAACACATACCGATACAACAATTCTATTGCTCATATATAACAAAGAATAAAGAGTCTCAGATTGGGAGTATTGACCCATTTAAAAAAAAACATAAAATGTTGTCAATGAAGAGTAACACTTTTATCAATTAGAATCAAACAGAAAAACATAATATAACATAGAAAAGCGTATGGAAGTTAGAACACACAGAAAGTTGTCAAGATAAATATTATTTCTGACATTTCATCCTCAGTTATGTAACGATATTGTAAACCCAGTACTCAGCAGTCATGACATAAAATACATTTCTTGCTTAAGACACATTCAGAGATATTTAAAAGTCACTGCCCTAGGGAAACCCTTGCCCGTGTGAACATAAAACATAAAACTCTATGTTATGTTTTGTTAGCATGCACTAAAACCTCGAACACAACCTCAACATTAATTAACATGGAAAGAACTAAATAAAATGGTGCCATGATTATCTACAGAAAATTATACAGCACTGAAACGAAAACGAGCCAAGTAATCTCACAAATATAAATCCCAGAGGGAAAAAGAACTTGATTCCAACAGTGTGATACCATTTACATAGTTAGCACTGTGCACAACAATATGAGCATATATTGCCTAGTAACATATAAAGCAAAAGCATATACATATTAGTGATAATGATATTTATTAAATTAAAGAAAATTATTACTTTTGAAAAAGGGGGAAGAAGAATGGTGATCAAGGCATTTAGGAGACTGTGTTTATTTCAAAACATAGGTCATAGACACACAGGTATTTATTACATTATTCTCTATAATTTTTGCATATTCTGAAGATCATTCTGCCACGAGAAGGGTCAGCATAAGAGTGGGAAGCCCACAGGAATGGTCCAGAGGGACTCCGGGGAGGCCCGGGATGAGGAAGGATGCGCAGGACAGAAAAGCAATGGTATCAGGCACAGCACAGAGGCAGAGAAAAGGATGTGCTCATGAGTTAGATGGGAGAAGGAGATAAGTAATGAGGGGCTGAAAGCTGGAACAGATGCCGGTTTTCAGTTCAAGCCACTGTGATAATCGTGCCATCAAGGCAGGGAAGACTGTGGTTGACGCAGATAGAGATCAGAGTTCGGGCTCTCAGCTCAGCTGTTTTTAGCTGTCTATTAAACATCCTGTGGCGATGTCAGATAACGGCTGAGCACATCAGTTTAGAAATAAGGACGGAAAAATAAAGCTTTCGATGTTGCAGGCTGTAAACAAGCCCTGCTCCACGTGGGCATCTGGGCGTGCTGGGGCCTCCAGGCCACTGGCAAGGGCGGCTCACATACTTTGCTGCCTTAGTTTTTATTTTTTTGCCTTGAGTCTTAAGATTAAAAATTGCTTGTTATCACTAGTCTTTCATCTCAGAACTTCCAAACATACTTCAAGAATTTGTCCACTGGTAAATATTCTACTCCTAAAGGAGTTAGGCTGCCAGGGACAGCGTTATGCTAAGCAGCAGCCTCTGTGTGCTGATTTCGCTGCAGTAAACAAGGACGGAGCAAGAACATAGCGCTCTGCCCGCGAAGCAATGCAAGGCTCCCTGTAGCGAGCCGGTTCTTGCCCTTGTGACCGCAGCCTGGAAAGGAAAGCGAGACTGAGAACACATCACACGCATCCCACAGCATTCTACGCCTGTGAAATATTCTGGGGTGCCCCGTGTGTAGCACTTACTAGGCTGCCCCGGATACAGGACAGACAGACAGTGGTGGAGGGACACACAGGGATCACATATCCCGAAACCCTCGCGCTCCAACAGTGGGTTTAAGCCTTATGCTGTCCAGAGTCAAAAAGAGAAAGAACTGTGACACCAAACAGAGAAGCTAAACTAGCTAATTCAACCATTGAGATGGTAGGTTATCCCCTCAGTCAAGGCCAGTGAACTTTTAGGTTAGGTTAGGTTCTGGTTACATATTTCAGGTCTTACAAGCTATTCTGTCTTGCACATGTACCACAGTACTGTAAAACTAACCACAAATAATACAGAAACAACAACAAAAAGTGGGTGGCTGTGTACTCATGGCAGTTTAGGGATGCAGAGATGAACTTCACACAATTGGAATGTCATAAAATGCTAGTCTGCCTTTGATTTTATTCTCTTCTATACAGAATGCAAAACCTTCTCATTTATAGCTCACAGAGATGCAAAATAATGAGGGGGGGCTAGATTCGGACCTCGGGGCATCATTTGCTTATCTAGATCACTCTAGATTAATCAGTGCAATTTCCAGCTCAGTGGCCTCCAAGGGACCAACAATGCGTTAAGCTAAATGTGGAGTTCTTTTGTCTCCCGGGGCCCCAGTCTCATGTCCCTCAAGCTAGCCTGTATGCATTTGTATCTTGATTGACTTCCTAACTTTCCAAATGTAAACTGATGGACATATAAAGTGTTTCCTTTCTGTGAACTGCTCTTTTTAACTCTGAATCTCTAGACCCTGACATGGTACCTGCATGTAATGAAAATCCACACTATATAATATATGATGATAAGTTATTACAGTTAAATATGTATGTGTTATACTTTCTGAATCACACAGAACAATAACACCCTATAAGCCCTGACCTTCCATTGGAAGTTCCCTTGAAAACCCACCACAGACTGAGAGATACCCATTTCTGGCATTTTCTTTTTGTGCCTTGCCGTGTTAAGCACTATCTACATCTCAAGCTTCATTTCTTTCTTCTCCCATCCAGCACGTCTTCCTCCAGGTGCCGCAATGTACTTACGGCTCAAATGTACCAAGTTCTCTAAGCTCTTGTACATTCTACATACTGCTTTCTCTTCTTGGAAAGACTTTCATCTCAAACAGGATTATCTTTAATTTTCTTCAAAATGTTTTCATCCTGCTGGGGACACTTCTTTCCTACAAGCTGCCCTTGGATGCCCTTCATGTACGTGATCCGACCTTTGGATCTGATCAGAGCACTAATTAGCAGGAACTGTGATTTCCTCTCTGTCTCCTCCAGTGCACCTGAGCCCGTCCAGTGGCGGCAGGGCCCTCAGAGCACTCGCTGCAGCCCCTAAACACTTGGAGAAAATCAATGAGAATGAATTTCCTGGTAGCTATGACCTGACAGATCTCATGGCTCTTGGACAAGCAAACAATATGACCCTCTCCATTCAGGAAAACAGTGTCACACAGGGCTCTGGCACCCTGAGGTCAGCAGGGAACCAGACTCCATGCCGATGTGGAAGGCAGCTGTGGCCACCCAGTGGTCACTGTGACAGTTCTCAGCCCTAACTGCAAGTCTGCAAAGGATGGCATGCATTTGAACTCTTCTCTTTTGGTTCATTCGCTCAGCAAATATTTACCAAGCACTTTTCTGATGTGAAGGATTCATCACTAAATAAAAAATATCCTTATTCTCAGCAAGTTCCCTCTGTAGAAGCAGAAATAGACAAGAAACAAATACGCCACAAGAGATAGCAGACGATAATTAAAAAAAAAAAGCACAAAACAAACAGTGAGGGAATCGAGCCGGGCAGGGCACAGCTGAGAGCAGCAGGGAAGGCTGCCCCAAACAGGGGGCAGAGGGCAGGGACCGGAGCCGGGCACATGGGGCAGAGCCAAGCAGGCCAAGGCTCCAGCAGAGGAGGAGGGCGGGTCCAGTGTGCAGGCAGGGCCGGGCTCAGTGGCGGGATCAGGAGGCCGTAAAGTGTTTGTAGGCTTTGCAGTTTGTTCCTCAGCCGTTTAATTCCATTGGTTTACTTTTTTCGTAAGAATAGCAACAGCCACACGAATCTGAACAACCTGTGTCCAGAAATTGTTTAATTCCATTTGCATCTCAAGTTTTCACTCTGTTTCATCATCCAAATTACCAAGTGGTAGAAAACATGCAATTTTTCCTTACAGCCTTATGGAGAACTTTCAGCTGAAAACTCACCGCTAAATTCTTCAGGAATTCCAAATACAAACCATGACAATGTTCATTATCAGATGGACATAAAGAAGTATTCGATCCACTGCCTTCAAAACTGATTTGCCGGGGGCTGGAGATTTAGCTCAGTGGCGTAAGCACTTACCTGGTGGGCATGGGTTTGTGAGTTTGATCCCCAGTACCAAAAAAAAAAAATTGATTTGCCTAAAGTATGTAATTCAGATATTAATTAAGCTAATCTAATTGAGACCACCATTAAAGGAGCTTTCTAGAAAAACATTTGCTAAAGTAGAAAAACATTCAAGTTGTTCATTCATGCATAAGCGGTTTTGTACTCAAGCACTAACACCGTGCAGGACCCACCCACTTCTCAGTGTGTTACTAGAACTGAAGAGAGAAATGGGTCTGGAATCATGCAGCACGTCTGTGCTTGGGGCCACGATCCCGGGGCTGTGGCTCCTTGCAGTCTACCGTTGGGCAGCCCATCTTCTTCCTTTGCGTCATCTGTAAAGTGGGAACAGTAGTATCACCCAGCCTTCAGGAGACTGGAAAAGTTAAATGTGCCCGGATATAGGAGGCGATATACAAGTGGATACGAGTAATGTATGTTTTTGTGTTGAACTCTGAAAGTACTATTTATAAAAATGTAAAATATAGTCATTTACTTTAAGATTGAAATCTATTCCACTTTAAAACATTTGCCAATTCCCAAAACCAATACATGCAATCGTCAGCCTTTCTAGGAGACTGTTTCTTTATCTCCGTATGAACTGATTTGAGATAAATGGAACTGAAGTACTCAAGTCGATCCCTTTGTTATACGGTGGTCCTTTAAGGCATTCTCCACTGGATGTAGTCCTGATGATTGCGGTGGGGTGACTCAGTTTGAGGCTCTTTCTGTGCATTCTTGTGTCCCCTTTAGCTCTTAAAGAGGAGAAGGATAAAGAAGGGTTAACCGCAGCGTAAGACCCAGCACAGGTGGAAAATGTGGCAGCTACAAATTCTGAGTTCTCCTTTTCCTTACTCAAACTCATACAACTCAAAAGCAGACCCTCCTAGAAGCCCAGAGTTTGAGATTCTCTCTGCATAGATGACTTCCAGAAGGACCCAGCAAGTCCCTGCTCTGCAGCGTGCCCGAGGAGGGTAGCAAGCATGCTGTACCGATCAGAGAAAGGACTCTTGTGCTTACCTTGTTTTTCATTCACTTGTGTTTGTTCTATCTTTTCCACTGAAATGAAACCACTGTGAAGTTATGGGTTTTGTTTAGCACTTATAACAGGTAGGAATGGTAAACTATACCCCACAGGCCAAGCCCAACATTACATTAAAGCACAGCAGGCCCATATCAGGTCTCTACAACCATTTCCACACTGTGCAGCCCAGCTGAGCATCTGAAACAGATCGCAACGCCCGAAAGCCTAAAATAGCCCTTTGGAGAAAAAGAATTCAAAGATGAGTCCTGCAGCAATGTCTCGCATAGAGTAGGTATTTAATGGTTTCATTGACTAGCTTGATGAATGAATGAAAATGTGAAAGAAACTCCACGCTTAAACCTCATAACAATTTCAAACAAGTTTTAAGTGGGACAGTTAAGATTTGAGCTGATTCCAGGGACCCCAGACTCGCCCAGCCCACTCTACCACCTTTTTACTTCCTAACATAACGTCTATGAGCTTAGTGCTTCTTCCTTCAAGAGCCATTGTGATTGTGTTCTGTTTTTCTCAGAGCGCACTGATACATTTTTATTGGCATGCATGAAAGGGGACTGCAGGATTTTCCCTCTGTGCTCTTGTCCTGTTTCTTTGTGGCCAGTGGCTCCAGCTGCGGTTGTCAATACAATGAACCCAAACAGCCAGGATGGGAACAGACTCTGCTGTCATCTTTCCAGCTGCACATCACATCTGGAGATGATCATTCCACACCTGCCTTGAGACTCGCAACAATTTTTCCAGCCCTGTGATCTCAGCGAGTTTAGATTCACCAGTGTAACTATGCCTCATCATCTCAGAAACCAGACTGACTTTGGAGGGCGACCGAAGGAGGAGGGCCTGGCGTGCACCTCTCTTTTCGGCCTTGGCAGTGCTCCCCAGGGCATCAGGTGGAACATTCAGATGGACCATCATGACGGACAGAGGGACGGCAGAGAGGACGGGAGGGACTGCTGCCCCGTTACGGGAAGCTGGTGGGGACTTTCACCTTCTTTCTTAGTCGACCTTAATGATAACCTTCTCCAGGAAACATTGCCACCACCAGTCCACTTTTCAGATGAAGAAACAGACCCAGGAGGGTGATTCATCTGGAATCCCTAAGCAGACAGAACAGCATTTGGACCAGCCCCAGAGCGGTCACTGCCTATGCCATGCGGTGAAGACCTGCTCATTTTGTCTGTCAGCTGTGCTCCAGAAGAGGTGAAGTTCCTTTATCTCCTCAGTGTCCAACACAGCCTGTGACTCGGGGTGAGCAACTTGTAAGTGAGTGTAACTCACCTTCCCTTCACGGAAGCTCCCAAAGCATGCCAAGTCTTCTGCAATACTGACTGAAGGTCAGGCGGAGAACGAAGTGTACTGATCCCTCCCACAGAGTCACAGATCACAGAACACAGTCTCTTCCCCCTTCACACCATGACGGTGAGTGAGACAAAACCCACAGCTAAAGAGAACATTCGTTAACTTTTGAAATACTCATCTTGCTTCCCAGCTAATGTTTAATGGTTTCCCTTGAGGTTGCACATGTGACTATGACCATCTCTTCTCCCTTCTTAGAAACCATGAACCAACAGATCCATAGCACTCTTGTGATCCACCTTCAGGAGAAACTGAAGCACTCTGCAAACACCAAGATGACCACAGGGATAAAATATTTGATGCAACTTTCCTTTTTGGAAAACTACTGTTAAGCTTGTAGGAAACATGATTAATAGCATAAAAATTGCTTCTATCTTTGGCTAACTAGCATCCGGCAATGAATCAACTCATCACAACTGAAGATAACATGTACCCCTTGCATGCTCAAATTTCTTAAAGATGACATGATTTCCAGTAGAAATATTCCAAATTCTGAAATATTTACACAGCAGTAAAAACAATTTAGACACAATAGGCAAGTAGGGACAGCATCATTCTGGCCAGAAAGACAAACAACGAGAAAAAGTGCTGACAGACACACAGATGTATGAAGCCTTCTGAGGGGTCTGGGATATGGCTCACGATGGGCATGTCTCCTTTTGCAGAATGACTGAGTGAAACTCCTGTCTTACTTCTGAAATGGAACAACAAGCGCTGTATCCTCTCAGTTTGAGATTTTAGAAATCAAGCTAAAGTAAAATAGCTACTCTAAATATTGGTCATTCTCTCTCTCTCTCTTCCTCTCTCTCTCTGTCTTTCTTCTTGCTTTTTTCAGAACTTGTAGCTATTCAAATTCAAAGATAAAAAATTATCTAGGATCTATTGCAATATTTAAAGACTATTATCAAAAAAAGAAACAAGTGGTCAAATATTTGCCAGATTCTACATATTCATTATTATATCACACATTAAATTTTTAGAGGGTATAGTCAACTCATCTTCTGGGAGCTGACTTAAGATTCCATATCGGATTAATTTACAAGATTTTACTGAACCCACTTTCAAAATATTTTTAGCGTATTTCCTTGCAACATATTCTCTGTCCTTTCTAGATTCCACTATCACTGAGCTACAGGAATTGATTGTTCTATGATGATAAACCTTACTTTCTTACCAACACAGTAAATGTAAGTAAACAGAGATTTTTGAAAAGAGATTATCAAAAGGCTATTATTGGTACAAGCTCTAGCCAAATAGAAACTAGATTTTTTGCTATAAGGGGAACTGTGGAATTTATGGTTTACTAAAAAATTTCCTATATTGAAACAGCAAAGATTGAATCTCTAGCACACCAGGTATAATCATTCAAAAGACTCAATTATTCTTAATAGTGCAATATTCTGTGAAAAATGTACTACTATGATTATTCAAATAAAAGAGTATATTTTTTAAAAAGTGCTTCTCCTAGTGGCATTTTCCATTGGACACCATGTTATTCAGCAAGATCCTTTATACAAACACCGATGAACACTCTTGCACATGTTTATCTTTGATTTTATTAAATCCCTTTTAATGGGAGAATTACAAAACAGAAATTGCCTCTAATTTATTCAGTCATTTAGAGGATTGATATTATCCCACATTAATCTCTTCCTTGAAGGTTTCATATGCCATAGACTAATCATCAATAAGTATCATATTTATTTATCCAAAGGCAACAGAAAAATACTCTTTCTGTGACTTACAAGCGCCTTTCTTGAGGTCATAGTCAGTAAAATCCCATGCTCTAGAAGAACGAGTTCACTCCTCAGCTGTCCCACGTCAGTCTGTGGTGGGGGAGAATTTACCGAAGGAACAGTCACCAACTCCAAGCTGCAATGTGTCTGTTTGTCCTTGACCTGAAATCAGATCCTGTTCTTTCCACAAGCACCAACTCACCCTTAAACAAGGTCTTTGTGGTGATGGCTGAGGTTGCTCATGCTGAGTCCTGCTAATTCTGTTGCCATCAGAAGTGGACACTCGTGGTAGGAGGACCAGGGACTCAGTCCGCACCGCACTTGAGTAGACCGTATTATTCAATACTCTAATACATAGAAAGCTGTGATCGTTATTCTCATTTTATAGATAAGAAAATTGGAACAGTTTGTGTTTCAAGGTCACATGGCCAAGGAATGTATTGAATGCAGGTCTGCTGGATTCCATAAGCTAAGGTGGTTTTTCAATTTTTTTTTAACTCTTTAGCATTCTGTAATGTAAAACAATTATTGAATGTAAAACAATCATCCAATGGATTACAGGAAAATTACACTTAAACTGTCTTTTTATAATGTAGTGAAAATAATTTTTCTTCTAACTTCAATCCTCATCTTGAATTTATGAGGATTCAACCCCCAAACACTAGCTGTGTTTGGGGTAAGGAAAAAGGAGATCTCGCTTTGATGTTGCCATGAGTTTGCTACATAACCTTGGATGCAATTTAACCTCTTTGGGCCTCAGCACTGACTGAAAAATAGTGAGATCAATCTGTATTATTTCTAAAGTACCTTATTATTCTTGAAATTCTAAGAGCTATCTATTGGATGAGAAAGTCTTATCTTTCTGAAAGATGGACCTCATCTTAACTGCAAGCATCATGATTTTTCAAATGAACAGTATCTTAAGAAATGAATTTCATCTTTAATAACCAAGTGATGACTGAGAAAAAATACAATTGGCAGCCTGGCTACAGCGATGGGAAACACAAGACTGGGGTGAACAGAGAAACGGGACTCTGTGCTTCCCTGAATGTTACAGCCATTCTGAGGTCTGTTCTTTGGCTGCCATTTTACAGAGAAAAGAAAATTAGGCTCTGCAAAGGAGGATTTCCTGGTTTGGGGTTATACAGCTAATAACTGCACATCAGGGGCTTAGACAGTGTTTGTAAAATGTGGGCTGATGCATTAGCTCCTATCAGCTCAGAGGAGCTCCGCTTGTTAAAATCTTGTGAGATCATCTGCTATCTTAAGATGGGCTACACACTCAAGCTAACAGAGTTCCCATTCTCTTGGCACTTTCTGTTACAAGGCATCTCTAAAATGCTGAGTTCCCTCTCTGAAATCACAGCCTGTCAGAGGTGGAAGGGATTTTCGGGACATACAGCCTAATATTATGTGAATGTTCATTCCTGTGAAGTAACTTGGGGTCTTCTTAAAAGGATGTGTGCTTGAAATGTGTGCTACGTAAGCCCCATGGTTTAAATGGAAAAAAAAGAAGAGAAGCTTATAAAATTCATTTTTTTAAAAAAGTGAACTCATTAAAATAAGTTTAACACAGTGATTAGGAATTCAAGCCTCAGAGACAGACAGACAAAGCTGACTTGTCGTTAGACTGACAAATAATTGTTGCTGTAACTCCAGTCATTGACTTCAGAGTAGGGGACTCTCGGTCTCCCTGTCTGTAAAACAGGAATGTAGCATTTCTTCATGGTGGTACCGTGCAGATGAAAGGTGATAACCCGGTAACCTGCTTAACTGACATCTGACACACACACTCATGTGGGCTGTCTATCTACTCTTATTTTCCCAGGAACTAAGCAAGAGAATAACACAACTTCAGCCATCCCCCCTGAAGGTACCTAGTCCTTCTCCTACACCCCCACTTCCATCGTGAAAAAATTGTGTTTCGGGAAAAGCAGATCATGTTCTTGGTTCCTTTCTCCAGACCTTTAACCCCAGATCTGAACAACAGTCACATTAACAGTGTGTCCTCCACCAGCCGATTCACACTTGCAGGACTCAGCCTGAATCGGGGGCTGATGGAGGGCCCTGTGAGACAGGGCAGCAACCCCAGCGATGTCTGATCAAAACATATTCGAGAGAACAGGCATGTCAGAGGATGAGGAAGGGAGGAAGGAAAGAGCATGAGGTAAGAAAATGCTTGACCTCACAAATAAATTCAGTGAATGGTCAGTGATAGAGCCACGCCAGAACTTGGTAGCGTAGATCATTTGTCTTGGATGGCTCGTCTAAGACAGTAATTCTTGTTTATGCGCAAGTTTTACAGCACTCTCCTTGGAAAACATGAAGCCTCTTGGCGTAGTACCTCAAGGGGTTTCAGGGGACGGTTTTGATAAATAATTGTAGAATGACAACCAAGTTGGCATGGATAGGAACAACCAGGGGACAGCAAAGACAGCAGGCACCGAAGGAGGAGCTGGCACAGGGACAATGGACGGAAACAGGCTGGAGCCCACAGAGGAGGGAATCGTCCCACAGGGACAGCTCTTCTTCCGGTCACGGATTACCCCTTCCAACCCTTCCTCTACTCCTCTTCTTCTCCTGCCTCAAAGTAGGAGCAGAGGGAGAAGGATGCACACCTTCCCTTCCTGCCTGCCTGACCACAGCAACTCGATAAAGATCAATAATTAAAACGGGTCGCCTCTGTGGAGCAGCAGTGTCCAAATCCACAGAGTGACATTTTTATGACCTGGAATTTCATCATTGCTCGTCGTTGACTTACAAGATAATGTGGCTAAGCCTCACTGTTTTCAGTGTCAGCTAGTAAGAACTGTGCTCATCACCTTTTTCACTGGTGTGTGACTGCAGAACTTGCAAGTTCTGCATTGCTGATGGTCTCGGTGTCTTATTTCTATCAATTAAACTGTTAAAAACTTTAGAGAAATTCTCAAGCTTATGTCTCTTTCCACGTCAGAGTCCACTGACCGAACTGTATTTTAAATGATGATACTTGCATAAAATTCCACGTGGTTTTTCTTTGGGTAAAAGAATGAAGGCTGCCTTAAGTTCTGAAAGGCTGTAAGCAAGGTTGCATAGTATATCAAAAGTCACTGAGCCGAGAATTACATCAAAGCTCTGGTCACATCTCAGCTTTAATTTGTTGTTCAATGGTGAGGAAACTATCCACCATTTGTGGTCGTACTTTTCTCCTGAGTGGACTGAAGAGGTTAGAATGGGATGAATCTGAAAGCTTCTTTACAATACTAAGCTGAAGTACTCTGGTGCATGTTTGGTAAAGGAAAAACGTAATACTGTGTGCAGATACAGTGCTGTGGAAACCTTCCAACTGTGGTATCTAACATGAGCCATTACAGAAAAATGTCTAGCTTGTATTTCTGGAAAAGATGTACCAAATGGGAAAAAAATTTACCTAGGAAAAGTGAACATGAATTTGGGTCTGAAGAAATAAATGAAGCAGAAAACATTTTGCTGACTTTCCAAAACCAAAATTAAGCCAAGTTGTTGGTTGAGAGTTTAGCAATAGTTACTCAAGATAAAGACTGCGTGATTTGAACAAGTTGTTCTAAGTGGATGCTTAAAATGGAAATAATGCTTTAACTCCTACATGATGAGGAAATCATAGGGAATTTATAATTTCAAGCAAACAGTGCTAAGTCAATTACTGAAGTATGTAAGTTATGACTGATAAACTGGTAAGCACACTACTATACTAAAACTTTCTTTTAAAACAACTTGAAGAAATAAAATATGCTTTATTTCTTTCAAAAAGTCCATATAAACCTATCTACAACATTCTTGTAAGACGCACCTAACACAGTGTTTATAATTACCTTGAAAATCTGGTCAACCTTCATATAGCATAGATCCATGGGAAAATGCTTTTGTTTCTAAATAAAGCAGTATCTCAAAAGATTTATCTGACTTGGGCCTGTTTTTAGAGTGGCCACTGTAAATATCAGAGATCATACTACAAACCCACAGAAGGGTCCAGCCTAAGGCGTGAACCCCATCTCCTGCCAGTCCCTGCGCCACCGAGCCCAGCGTCCTCTGCACAGCGAGCAGCAGAGCCCTGGCCCCCTCCCAGCCCTTCACGCCGAGTCCTCTTGTGCGCTCCATCCTAGCAGCACTTTTTCGTGCCTGCCACATCGTCTCCTGGCCTTGCTGCCTTTCCCGTTGTCACCCTCATCATATCTGCACATTCGTCCCAGCACTGGTTTCCCAGCACCCAGATGCCGCTGCTCTCTTCGTGTGACAGTACTCCAGTGACACCCTGAGTTAGCAACCTGGAGGACTCCTGGCAGCCAGGTCTTCCTGCTGCAGTGAGCTGCACAGAGGGGCACTATCCGCTGTCTGCAGCCTACTCAAGAAAACGGGGTCACTGTTCTTACAGAATTCTACCTCGCAGTGTTATGGTTTTAGTGCGGCTTGGCCCCTCCAAAGGGGTGCTGAAATTGAATTCCTATTGTGAGACATTAGGATGTGGGACCAGGTGAGCCTTTAAGATCAGGTTAGGGACCCCTTCACGGATGGATTAGTCCGCTGGTGCTGTTACGGACCAGTGCGTGCTCCCCAGCAAGCCTGCCATAAACCCTGTCTGTCTGGCTCTAGCTACTTGATGTCCCCAGTCAGCCTCACAAGATGGCCATCTCCAGATGTGGTTCCTTGATTCTGAACTAAAATCATGAGCCAAATTACACTTCTGTTCTTCACAGCAGCCCAGGTTGCAGTGTGATAATGTCAGCGATGGGAAGTGGACAGGGTTTGGTACTGGCCTAAGCCACACAGCACTGAACATGCCTCATCACTGTCTGATTATTGCAAATGCTAAGTGAGCACATAAAAATAGGAGCATTTTTATTTAAAGAGACCAGATTGCCATCCATTCTATTATTATATAATAATTACTATAAGCAGTTACTATGTACCAAGCACCATTTTGATACTAGGTTCAAGCAATGAAGAAAATGTATTCCATTATCACAGATATCACAAATCTAGGGCAGGAAAACTTTCAACAAACATTTGAGGTTAGGTGAAAGTCCTGAAGTAAAGGTATAGATACTATGGAAATGTATCTTTGCAAACAGAAATCTTGCCTACCCCAGGCTGCCAAAGAAGTCTAAGGAAGGGTGGAGTCGGGGGAAAGAACACATCAGTCTTTCTGTCCAAATTCTCACTTTCCAAATAAAGCCATTTTGAGCCGGAAGTACGCAATTACCAACCAGCTGATGAATCTGCAAATCTGATTCAACCAGCAAAAATATTACAATAAAACACCACCATGTTAAGTATAGACTCAGTATTACTGCCGAGGCTTACAACCCAGCAGTTTTTGGTTGGGGGAGAAAACTTGATGGATTCTGAACCGCAGGCCTTTACACTGGGCTACATCTACTCATCTTGTGAACGCTGAGATTAATGTCTCTCTAAGTCACTAAGTTGCACACACTATGATTCTTCTACCTCAGAATTTTGGGATTCAAGGCAGACCACCACCCCCTGTTTGCGTTTAAAGGCCTACATAATAGTTTACGTCCTCCAAGAGCTGCTGGTCTGGACAAAGTCCTTCAGAACTCCTGCCATCTTGCCTCCATGCACAAGTCCTACGTCTGTGCGTGGCCCTATTTTCATTCATTCAGTGTGTCAAGGACCTGTCCAGCATCCAAATCTTGTGAGTACATTTTAATGCCGAACTATAATCGGAAAATCCTATCTGTCTCAGGGTAACTCTAGGATGATCCTCTCATCCACTTGGTGTGGACGTCTTCCTGAAAAATATCCACCCTCTGAGTTCTGTAAAGACTGTACACAGACTGTACACATTCCAAAAGAAAAGTGACTTTAAACAAAGGCAGATTCAAATTATATTATCAGTCAATTTGTGCCTAGCTCGGCGTGCTAGCCAGCTTTAATTACCATAACAAACACCCGAGAAAATAAACTTCTGAAGCAGAAGGTTGATTCTGGCTAACGGTTCTCTAGGCTTGTCTCAGGATCAGTTGGACTCCTTGCTTTGGGTCTCTGGTAGCACTTTATGGAAAAATCACACATAGAACAAAAACTGCACGTCTCGTGACCAGAAAGCAAAACAAGGAAGCAGAAGGGGTTGGGGAGCCACGTGTTCCACTTTCAAACTCAGACCCCAAAGACCTGAAGACCTCTAGGCTGACACCACCTCCTGCAGGTCCCAGCATTTCCAATAGTGCTTTCCTGGGAACCAAACCCTTAAGACATCAGCCTTTCAGGGACATTGCAAATCCAAGAGCAGGTGGCTGGTTCATCGGGTTAATTCTTTATACATATACCAGCTTCCCAAGATGAAGGTAGTCACCATGTAGAGCAGACATGTACTAGTGAACATCAAAATAAAAATACATCAGTGAACAGCAAAAAAGGTACATCAACCAGATGACAAGAAGTACAAGCTACAAATGTTAAGAAGTTCACACTTCAACCAAAAAATTATTGACATCTTAATAGGTACAGAAAATGTTAAGTCAAATTAGTAAAAAATTTAGGGTTTTTTTCCTATTTTTTTCTCTTTGTTATTTTTAAATTGAAAAATAAAAATGTATATATTTATTGCATGCAGCATGTTGTTTTGAAATTCAGCATTGCGGAATGGCTACATTACCTCATGTAATTATCATTTTTGTGTCGAGAACACCTGAAATCCAATGTCTGTGCAATCTGCAAGAACACAGTGCATGGTCATTACATTTAATCACCATTTTAAATTCTTCCTTATTAGTAAACAGTAGTCATTAAAGGTTTTCATCTTGGCAGATTAATAGATGTGGGCAATGTATTTGGATCATCTCAGCCCCCATTAACCTGCTTTCTTTCCCTTTTCCCTCCCCTCTTCTTTGTTAGCTCTTTCCAAATTAGTGCTGTCCCTGTCTTACTTAGTGTTTAGTGTCCTCAGATGAAAAAGATGTGACGTCTGTCTTTCTGAGTCCAGCTTATTTCACTTAACACAAAGATATTCATGTTCTTCCATTTTCCTGCAAAAGACATGATTTCAGTCTTTTTCTGTCTATGTGGTACTCTATTATGAAAATGTGCCATGTGTCATGGTTTATGTGGGTGGCTCCCAGGCCTCATGCATTTGCATTGTGCATTTGTGATTGGTTGATTGTCTAGAGCTGGATTGATGGTGTCAGTGCTACACCCACATAGAGGTAGAGCCAGCATACAGTGTGATGGCAGGAAGAAGTTGTATCTTGCTCTCTTGCCAGTTTCTGCTTGCTGTGAACTGCAGCCCCTCCATGCCACCCTGCCTTGGAGCCAACTGAGTATGGACTGAAACCTCCAAACACTGTAAGAAATAAACCTTTCCTTCCCTAACTTTGGGCATCAGGTATTTTGTCTCAGCAGCGAGTAAAAAGAAACTAAGACACTATGTTTTCTCTATCCACTCACCCATTGATGGGCACCTAGACTGACTCCAAAACTTGTCCATTGTGAACAGGGAAACAAAACACGGGAATGGAGTCGCTCTGTGGTGTGCCAAATTTAATTTCGGGGATAATACAGCAAAGAGGGGTACAGTTAGATCAGCTAATATCTTAATCTTTAATGTTTTGGGAAGCCTCTGTACTGATTTCCACAGGGATTGTACTAATTTGATCCCCACTACCGTGTAGAAGGCTCCTTTCTCCTGTGTCCTTGCCAGCTGGTTTTGTGTGTTTGGTTGTTTGCTTTGTTTGTATTCTCCATATAGCCACTGAGACGGGGTGTAGATGGAACCTCGGTGCAGTGTTTCAGTTAAGTTTATTGGTACAGTTTAGACGTAAATAATGATCACATTGATCCGAGGAAACTCGGACCCGTACATGCTACGACTTGATTCCTCTTCTTTCCTGACTCCTCTCCCCAACTTTCCATCCCTTTTGCTCTCCTTATTTACAAAACTTTAACACAACCACTTACCCTTCTTTTCTCGTGTATTTCTTTCCCTTTCCTTCCTTTCCTCCTCTTCCCTTCCTAGTTCCCCTTTCATCTTGAAAAAGTTCTTCTATTTCACAATGTTTATTATGTATTTTTTGGTTCTTATTGACACTTTCGGTTTCTCACACCAGAGAAACAAGGCAGACTTGACTTGCGTTTCTTGGTGACTAAAGACAATGACACATCTTGATATTCTTGTTGGCCGTTGTATTTCTTTTTCTTTCCTAAAGTGTCTGACTCATTTGTTTTTTCATTGATTGGGTTTTTTGGTGAGAGTTTGCTTTCTTTGCTTGCTTACTGGTCTTCATTGTTGTTGTTAGCTTTTCAGTTTTTGGAGCTGAGCACCAACCCCAGGACTTCCAGCTTGTTAGGTAGACACTGAGCTAAATCCCCAGCCCGATGGGGCTTTGGGTGCTAAGTTTTTTGAGTTCTTTCTTATATTCTGGATATTAATCTAGCATCAGAAGAGTAGCTAGGAAAAGTTAACTCCTATTCTATAAGCCGTTTTGCTCCGTTGTGCAGAACCTTATTAATTTCATGTAACCCAGTTTGCTGACTCTTCAGAAAATCTTTGGCTATTTTCCTAAGTCTCAGGGCTTATATTTAGGTCCCTGATCCATTTTGAAGTAATCTTTGTACAGCATAGAAGGTAAGGATCTAATTTCAATCTTCTACACATGAATATCCAGTTTTCTCACCATCGTTTGTTAAATAAATCATCTTCTTTCAAACATGCAAACATCTGGCTCCTTTGTCAAGAATTCCATGGCTGTAGTTGTGTGGGCTCATTTTTGTGTCTTCTGTTCTATTCCATTGTTTATGTGTCTATTTCTGTGCCAGGACCTTGTTGATTTTGTTACAGTAGCTGTGTAGAATATTTTGAAATTTGACAATGTAGTGACTATGCTGTATAATAGATTTTTTAAAAACCTCTTCTGTGGGATGTTTATTGTTTACTTTTTTTTTGAAAGTGAATCCACCTATTTTATTCTACTTAGTACAGTTTAGTGTGGAAAAATTGTCAAATGTAAGCATACTACAACCTGAAATACTTTGGATGATATTTCCAAAGCATACTTAGTAAAATATAAACCTAACAGTGCAATCTGTTATTATAGGATTAAATAAATTAAGTCCTGTTATTACAGGATAAAATAGGGTATAAAGCGGAAGTCTCCACCAGAGATCTACAATTCATATTATTTTATTTTTAAAAGTTCAAAGGCCAATAGGGGCAGTCAGAACAGGGTCCCCAGGTTAGTTGGCATAGCAGAACAACCCAGCTGTATCTGTGCAGGTGCAGATTAGCATCACCCACCCCACCTCCCTGAGTCTGGATACTTCTGAAATTAAACCTTTCTCTCATATGCACAACCAGAGAGAGGTTGAATCAGGATGGTAAGAGACTTCTCACATTAATCTTTGCATTTGTTCTTTGTCACCATGATTAATGAACTGTTCCTGCCAGAGGCTGCTATTAGCTTCACTAGAGGAGAACACTGGTTGGAAGGAGTTCAGTTGTGCTGCTATCCCGCTTGCAGATATCGGTCACAATCTGGGACTGTCCAACTCCACAGCATGCTTTTTCTGTTCTTTTAAGCCTCCTTCTTGGGTCTGCAAAACCTATTGCACTCAGAAACCTCCGAATGTTTTCAAAGAAGACTTGTTCAGCATCTGCATATTCAGCTGCATTAAAGAATCAGATGAAAACACACACACTCCGCTTCTCAAGAGCTTAGAAGTCAGTTCAGAGAAGAACAAAAGCATGCAGAATGAAACAGAAAAAGAGGAGGCCACATTGGTCAAAGGGCTCTGGAGGAACAGGACCAGTGCTCATCGCAACAGCAAGAGGCTGAGATGACTTCTGAAGCGAGATGTGTGTCCTGGCTCGCGGCTCTGGAGGTCTCAGTTCATGAGCGCTGACTCTGCGGCTCTAGGCCCGTTACATCATGGTAGGGGCATGTCAAGGAGCAAAGCACCACTTCCTGGCCAGGAAGGCAAGAAAGGGCAGGAAGAAGGGGCCAGCAACACCCTGCGGCTGCCCAAATGGCCTTGGTACCCCACGTGGCCCCAGAGATGCTACTCTCCTTCCAGAACACCTCTCTGAGGACCAGTCCCTTAGCACATGGGCCACTGGGTGGCATTTAAGATCCAAATGGTAACCGATACACAGATAGACAGAGAGACAGACAGATGGATGGACAGATTTTTTAATGAAGGATTGAAACATCTGACTATGGAGGTGGACACTTCACAGTCCACTGCCTGCAGACTGGCAGCCGAGGAGGCCGGCTGTGTAGGTTCAGTCCCAAGCTGACACCTGAGAAGCAAGGGAGACAACGGCACAAACTGCAACTTGAGTCTGAAGGTTCAAGACCAGAAGCCCAAGGGAAGAAGACGGATGCCCCGCCCATGGAAGGACAGAAAGTGTGCCCCTCTTTCACTATCCTGCTCTGTCCAGGCCTGCGCCAGATTAAAGGATGCCTGTTCACACTGGTGAGAGTGGGTCTTCTTTACGCAGTGTACCAATTCAAGCACTCATCTCTTGAAGACATGTGCTTTTAAACACTTCTTTCCGCCAGGTCACGTTGACACAAAGCATTGCTCATCACAAATACAGATAGGGCTGTAATGAAATGTGGCAGGTGGCCTTAAAGAGTTCCCAGCGAAACACCAAGCCAGAATGGTGGCACAGAGGCTCATAAAGCTGCAAAGGAAGCGATGACTTGGTGCAGAAAATGGAAGTGGTGTCTGAGCTGATTGCCATAGGCAGCTTGCCCTCCACCACTCAGGAAGCAGGGGTAGTGTAATTAAAGGTCCTCTGCTTGGCTTCCTGCCATCATCTCCCAGGGATGTGCCCTCCAGCTGTATATGCACCATCGGAAGAAGAAAGCTAGAAAGTTTCCCAGCCACATCCTGGACACAGGTCTGGATCATTTTGGGTGGAAAGCTGCGGGGTCCCAGGTACTTAGCACATGGTGTAGAATCAGGTAAGGTAAGATGTGAACTCAGGAAGGACACATACATCTGACCTGCCTGATCATGTGCCCTATGGACCGGAATGACTAAGGATAGGTAGAGATGGTTCTCTAAAGCATGGGGTCCAGAAGGCAGCACTGTACTTCATATTATCAAGACCAAGTAAGATTCAGCAGACCGTGCTGGAATGGGAAGGTAGAGCCAGGGAAAAAGGAGAATATTCTTGGCGTAGAAAATTAACAAAGCAAATATTAAGTAAAGGGCAGCAAAGGGAACCTGTCAGAGAGTGAGTACTTCACAGGTATATCAGAAGCAGAATTGGCTCATGCTTCTTGCTTCCTAGAGTTTTTCCCTCTTGCCCTCTGCCTTCAGCATAAGCTTCCTATAAAACTGATTTGCTATGAGTTGACTTGTACCCTGCATCCAAACTCATATGCTGAGTCCAGTACCCTGTCCCTCAGAAGTGATCCTTTTGCAAATGGGATAATTGCTAATATATAGATACAGTGCATCATACTGTAGTAAGGTGAGTCCCTACTCCAACTTATCTTATAACCTCATGCAAGGAAAAATTCAGCCACAGAGACACATGAACATGGAGAAAGCACCATTGGAAAGAAGTTTCTCCAAGCCAAGAATGGCAAAGAAGGCCAGTAAACCACCAGAAGCACCAGATTTTGCCTCATGGTCTTCAGATGGGACTGACCCTGCTGACACCTTCATCTCAGGCTTGTGAGACAAACATGCTCAATCTCTGGCACTTCGTTATGGCAGTCTGAGCAACCTGGTACACCACTCCTCACTAGCCTGTGCTTCCTGCCGCCTCTTAACCAACTCACTGCCACTTCTCACCTTTGGAATCTCAAAAGCCAGCGTTTGCCTTTACTCCTCTTAGGATGGACATGATACATTACATTACAGCCTTGTGTGCATTAGACTTCTCTCCCCAGTGGACGGGGCACTCCAGTGGACAGCATTTGGGTCAGCTCATCATTCTGAAACCAGAGACCCATGGTTTGGGTTGTTGTTTGTTGGGTTGAAACAACCCAGTCTGCTCACATCTGTTCACATGATCTTCTTTCTGTGTCTGTCTTTGCATAAGGAAGTAAGTCCACCCGGGAGGAGGTTAATCATTCAATCCAAGTAACTTACTTTCTAAAGCCTAACTGCAGATGCCATCTTGTTCTGGGCAGTAGGACTTTAACGTATGAATTTGCAGAGGCCACAAGTCAGCCCCACAGGCCCACAAATTCTGTGATAGGAAACACTCTGTTCTGAGGTAGGTTTTAAGTTTCTGCTTTTTATGGGAGTTGTGGCTTCATTGAGAACAAGGTCCCTATATCAAGGGCTTGATCCCAAGGGGGTGCCATGGCAAGTGCAGGGATTTGGGGGAGGCAGGGCCTAGTGAGTGGTCTTTAGGTCCCTGGGATTATACCTTCCCAGACACTCGTGGGTCCCTGAATCTGTCTCCTCTCTGCCCTAGTCTGAGATGTGAGCCTTGTACTCTGACCCATGTTCTACCATGATAAACCACCTCTCAGATTCACCAGAACAGAACAAAAGCAGGCGCCCTGTCTGTGAGTCTCTAAAATTGTGAGCAAAACAAACCTTTCTTCTTTATAAGTCAGCGGCCTCAGGTATTTTGTTGTACTAACATAAAGCTGTATAACACAACAAGGAATCTCAAAACGGAGTGGAGAGTCATCACTGACCTAACCACAGCTTTACGATCCTTGTCTTTGGCCTCAGCACCCACCAGGAATGAGATCTTTCCCACACAGAGACATTAAACTGTGATTTATTTTCTCAAAGCTTAGACTAGGAAGTGTCTGCAGACCTAGGAAGGAGCTCCCACGTTGGGGGCAGTAAATACAGACACAGGAAAGAGCTGTGAAGTTAAAAACTCACTCACAAGATTGAGAGTGAAACTCATGCACTGCTGTGCCAGCTCTTCGTGGAGCATAGCCGTTTTCAATGTTGAATGTTGGCCTTCTCTCCACCCTAAAATGGCCCACTGTAGAGAAAAGCAACAGTAAACTTTCATCACCAAACAGTTAAAAACTATAGGCTGACTGTAAATGTGCCTTTAACAGGAACCGAAAGACTTTTCCCCAGCAACCTAGTTCCCATCTCACTCGAGCCACATCTCTATAAAGGGAGCAAGGTGAGGTATAAAAGTCCACAGAGTCCACCTGCCAAAGCTGCGCAGCCTGCACTGTCGATCCGCCCAGGTTCAACTACAACATTCACCACGTGAGCTGCCAAGCAGAAAGTTCACGGTCCACGGGAGCTGTGCGATGCAAACTCAGACACATTAGGGCAGTGCTGGCTGTCCCCAATATCTCACTGTCCTCCTGTCGCTTAGGTCTCTAATGCCATTTCCCCAACGGGTGGCTCAAGGATTTCCTGACTATGTGCTTATGTTTTGGGCTTTAATGGATGATAACTACACCTCTCCCTTCCATTTTTCTGTGAGACTCGTTTAGAATTAGACATGGATGACTTCAGAAAGACAAAGGTCATGCTTCCGATATTCTCCCACTACCATCGCCAGCCAGGAGGACAAGACTCCTTAATATTCCCTTTAAAATTCACTTTACTCATTAGCAGGATGAACAACTGCAGACAGGCCTGACTGACCAGAGTCCCCCTGCTACTCTGACCACAAAACAAAGAAGACACAGAGATACCCGCTGTGGAGTGGGCAGCGCTGAGGGAAATGCACCATAGAAGCAGAGGAACCAACTGCCTGCTCCCAGACTCATCCACTGCACGGGTCCCATCCGCGTCCAGGAGGAGTTGGTACAGACTAGGAAGGCAAAAAGAGCCCAGAGTCGCAGCACGGGAGCACAAAGGACAGCATGAGGGTAATGGGTGTGATCTGTCACCTCGCTGGACAGGCAGCCACCGCTTCACGTCCTCAGAAATTCACCCAAGGAACACACGTAGCAGTGCAAACAACCACACGCTAAGTATCGTCCTTTTAACATCAGAACAGAAAAACATCAAAACAATTAGAAAAAAGCATAGTTTAGCTCCAGCACAGTGCTTTATGATTGCTTTCAATGAAACAGAAAGGTATGTGGTGGCAAAATTTAGTTAGTAATTTATTTTTGAGACAGTATCTCACTACATAGCCCAGGCTGGCTTCAAACTCATGATCCTCCGACCTCGTCTTCCCAAGTATGGGGTTACAGGAACACGCCACCACTCCTAGCTTATAAAGGGAACTTCTAAAAAGCAACAGAATTGTATTACAGCAGATGCCAACATAATCTTTAAGTTTTTCTGCAAAGATACGAAAAATATTTTTTAAAATTACAGGTATATTTTTGATATGTCACCAAATATTTTCCAAATGTTGTAGAAGAAACACACATTATAACCAGGAGTTGGTTACTTTTTTCAAATTCCTTATCTTATTCAATCTTCCTTAGTCACAATTTAAACAAAAACAAGCTTAACTTATACTGTATAATAACATGTAGGTAACAAATATTCATACCTATGTAGATATTCCCGTTAGTTTTATGGTATCAGTGACAAAACACACACTTAATCTCCCACAAATGAAGATAAATAGCTAAGATAGCTATTGATTGTTGACAATCAGATAATCAGATAAATTATTTTCTTTGACAGTACAAAATATTAAATTTTTATTATTCATGATTAGGTTACCAGATAAAATATGCTATGTCCCATCAAATCTGGATTTCAGATAAACAGTTTTTTTCCAGTCTTGGGGACTGAACCCAAAGTTTTACTCATGTGAAGCAAGCACTCTACCACTGAACTACACACCCTCTGTGTTCATAGGATTTTTTAAATTATAAGCATGTCCTTTGTAATTTTTGAGAAGATGTGTGCAATATTTGGAAAATATATATGCCAAGAAATTATCCTTTATTTATGTGGAATACAAATTTGACTTTTCCTTCTGAATTTTTATTTGCTCAGTCTGGAAACGTCTTCATGGAGTCTCACAGTAGTCGCGTTCTCCGCTCTGAATGTTCAGGTGCAGCAGGGGCCAGAGCAGCTGGATTGCCCAGAAATCAGCTCACCAAGCTAAAACTAGAGTTTTCTGATTCAGAGGGCTGCCCCCGGGAAGGGTTCTTAGAGGACTCCGTGCCCGCCTGCTCGCTGTGCTGTAGTTGCCTGGCAGCCCTCGCCACCTCCACTGCTGCCCCTGTGCCCAGCCCCAGACGCAGAGCACCAGGGAATCCAGGCCCCTCATTTCCAAGCTCATCCAACACTAAAATTTGGGAGCCCTGCAATGCTTTCTCACTCTGAGAGCAGCCCCAACTCACTGGAAAAAGAGCCCCGAGATGCTGAGAATTTGGTTTTCCTGGAAGAGAAAATAGGCTGAAGCAAGGTCTTGATTAGAGATGTTCTTTGCAGTGAGCAGTGGGGGAAGAGGGGCAGACACTGGATCGCAGGAGCGGCAGCAAGCCTATTTCCACTTCAGCTGTGGGACCCTCCTTGAAGGTGGAGAAAAGAGGAGTGAAGCACCAGCTGTCTGTCTCAAGAGGCTCACAGTGGATGTGACATGAAGAAGAGGATCGCAGAGCTGCCATGGGGGCCCCTGCCAGGAAATCCAGCTTCTTGGGAGATGGAGGCAAGAA
Source organism: Cavia porcellus (assembly GCF_034190915.1). NCBI lineage: Eukaryota > Metazoa > Chordata > Mammalia > Rodentia > Caviidae > Cavia > Cavia porcellus. Next base: position 241,521,270 of record NW_026947484.1, read on the forward strand.
AAACCATGCATTTGAGACCAGCCTGCACGGCTTAAGGAGACCCTGACTCAACAAAAGAGGAAGCCTTTGGGGTGAACTTCACGGGTACCAGCTCTTGGCTCACATGTGTGGGGCTTTGGGTTCCCTCCCTGAGAAGGATCCACAACAGAAGCGAGGGTAGCACTGAGAGTGAGGAAAGCTGGGCCTGGCTGCACCGCCTGGAGCCCAGAATTCTGGAACGGTGAGGTGGGAGGGTCACGAGTCTGAGTCAGCCTGGGCTGCTTAGACCGAGCAAGACACTGTCTCAAAACAGGAGAAATATCACCAGAACCCTCGGGAAGTGTGAAGGCCCTGGGTTCAGTCTTGGGTACACAACAGGAAAAATAAGTATTAGTATTTGTAAATATTTATATTAAGAATTAATTTATAAATGTCTGTTATAAATAAATATAAGCAAAAAAGAAATAGTGAGGCCAGAGTCAAAAGTGTATTTTTTAAAAATTTTATTTAAAGAAAGACTAAACAAAACAGAAAATAGGTAGGAATAATATATATGCTCAGAAAAAAAAATAAACAGTAAGAAATCACTAGTTGATGTTTACATATTGTCATTTTACAAATAGTTGTTCAAGACACAAAGATGAACATGTAAAGTAGAACTTTGAACAGCGAGACTGCAAACAGTTCTGTTCAACTGTCCAACAAAAACTTAGTAACATGGTTGTCAGTCATATACACTTAAACATACATGCAGTTATCCATGTCTTCATTACATTTAGATTAAACAAAATAAAGCAGGTTAAAATCATTCTGAACAAAGAATAATAGTATTGCTGGATTTCACATCATGACACTCCGGGATCAGCACTGGGTACTGTAGTGTCTTTTTTATTTAATTTAAAGAAAGACTAAACAAAACAGAAAATAGGTAGAAATAATACATAATTTCAAAGAAAAAATAATCAATAGTAGATGATTACAGATTGTCTTCTTACAAATAGTTATTCAAGATACTATATTGGAGCATATAAAGTGGGGATTCAAACAGTGAGATTTCAACCAGTTCTGTTCAACTATCCAACAAAAACTTAGAAATATGGTTATCAGTCTTATACACATAAACACACATGCAGTTATCCATATCCTCAATTATGTTGAGATTTAATAAACCCAAGCAGGCTAATATCACTCTGAACAAAGTATTGCTGGGTTTCACATTATAACATTCCAGGATCAGCAGTGGGTATTTTAGTGTCTCATTTTCTTCAAAGTATCTGTTCATTTCATCATGTGTCATAAAATCAGTTCTCATAAACTGTTTATAGATTCTACACATGCATGAGCCTTAGTATGTATTTCTATCCTTTCTATATTAGAGGGAGAAATAGAACAAAGCAAGACAAAACAAAACATATTCCTATGAACACATGAAACAAAAAAGACATATAAGACCGTTGTACAAAGAGTTCTACCATAGTTCTTGTGTTGTCTCTTGTTATCTACAATAGAATTGGCTATATCATCAGACAGAGTATAATTGAATATATCAGTACATAACAGTATTAAAAAACACAACTTTGTATATAGTATAGAACTTCAAAAACCAGCAGTTACCAAACCAGAATGTGTATCGTAGAGTCTTGTCATCTTCAGTATAGTTGCCTATACTCTCAGACTTGATACTATCAATCATATCAGTTTTGAATAAAATCTTCTCTGCCTCATTTCTGTTATGCTCTTTTTTGCCATCAGTTGTCTGCTTATCTTCTTCATTCTGTTTTCTTCTCCATTTATTGAGGCCTCTATGTTCCACTGTTCCTGAATCCTAGTACTTTTCTCTCTCTCTGGAATGTCCTGCAGTATTCTCTGTAGAGTTGGATTGGTGGTTGCCAATTTCCCAAGGTCCTCTTTGTCTTGTTTCTCCATTAATTTCTACAGACAGTTTACCAAGGTACATCAATCTGGGATGGAGGTTATTTTCTTTCAGGGCCTCGAATATTTTGCTCCAGGCTCTCCTCGACTTGATGGCTTCTGTCAAGAAGTCTGCCATTATTCTGATGGGCCTTCCTTTATAGGTTATCTGTTTCTTGTCTCTAACAGCTTTTAATATTCTGTTCTTATGTTGAATTTCTGGGATCTTAATTACTATATGTCTGGGTGTAGCTCTGTTTTGGTTGTAGGTGGCTGGAGTTCTGTATGCCTCATATATCAGAATATCATTTCTTTTTCCTATGTTTGGGAAGTCTTCCTTAATTATTTCTGTGAATAACCTTTGTAGTTCCTTGGTTTGTACCCCTGCTTCTTCATTCACATTCTTTATTCTCAAGTTATAGATCCTCTTGCCATCTTTTAGCCTTTGTATCATTACTGCTTGTTTCCTTGTTATTTTTAAAAAGTTTTCCCTTTCATAATCCCACATTGCAAAATTGTCCTCCAGTTTGGATAATCTATCCTTAGTTTCTTTCAAGAAGATTTGCCATCTTTCCATAGAGTTTTTAATTTCCTGGTAATCTCTTTGAATCTGCCTCATGTATTCTATATTTTTTTATATTCTTCATCAAATGGTTCTCTCCTTTGTTTGAGTTCCTCCCTTCTTCCATCTGTGTCTGCTTGAGGGGTGCTTAGTATCTCTTTTATTAATCTTCTTATATCTTGCTTTACTTGGCTAAGTATTTCACTTTTGAACTTGACCATGAGGTCCTGAATATATCTCTTCATGTCCACTGGTGCTGTGTCCAATATTGCATGTTTGCTGTTCTCATTCTCCTTTGTATTTACCTGTCCTGGGTCAATATTCTCAGGTTTGGGACCTGGGGATTTTTTGTTGTTGCTTCCTCTTCCCATCTTTTTTACTTCTTCCAGGAGGCCCCAGTTTCTTTCTTTGTTGGTTACAATTCTTTTGAAGGGTGCTGGCTAGATGACCCTTCCCACTGCCATGTGCTAATGGGTTGCAGACAGGGACAGTGTATGGTGGCTCCTCCCCTCTGGATCAGTCAAGCTGCTATGGCCTGCACTATATTACTTTGCACCACCTCCCCTCTGGGTCAGTCAAACTTCTGAGGCTTCACTGGGTTAGTGTGGTTAGTGTGCACCACTGTGATAGGGACTTGATTTTGGATAACCTATTGGGTCTCAGCCAGGTCAAGTGACCCAGGCTTAGCTCACACCACCAATCCCATTCAGGAAGGAAACAACTGACTGAAGTCACTGCTGCCCCTTGTACTTGCCAGTCCTGCCCGGTCCCAGAATGTTCTCTGCTAGAGCCCCCTTTCTGTGGAATGGCTCCACTCCCATCACTCACCACAGGTTGATGTCGGCACCCTGCTAACTCAGCTCTCCGTTCGACTCACCAACTCCCTGAATTCAGTGTAACTGTGCCTCCAGTGAGTCAAAGTGGTGGGACCTCAGATGGCTCGGTAAGTCGCCCACTGCAGCAGGAACACTGAACCTATATTTGTTCCAATAATAGCACTGGGACTATATGTTTGGTTGGTTCTTCTCATCTTATTTCCTTCTTGGGAAGAGAGAATTCATCTCCCTCTGTTTGGAGCTTCCCACTCTGTATTATGTTGAATTCTAAGTTGACTATCTCAGGGAGCCTCTGTAGCCAGCTGTTATCTATCCTCCATCTTTGCTCCTCCTAAAAGTGTATTGAAACAATACAACAGGGAAATACAGAAAGGTAAGGATTGCTAGGATTCCAGGTGCATTTTGAAGGTAAATGTTTGACACAGTATGTGAAAGAAGTAACCGAAGAGGCTGACATCAGGTTTTTGGCTCAGGATCCTGAGTAAACAGAGCCTCTACTCCCCTAGATGAGAAGCAGCAGAAAAGATGCAGATTCAGGTAAAAATAGGGATAAGATACCAAAACTCTCTTTGACTTGTTACGTTTGAGCTGCCTTCCAGCCTTCATGGTTAAATATCGTATGGGAATTTGGATTTATGAGCTGGAGGTGAAGGTAGAGTTCCGTCTGTTCACAGGGAACGAGTACAACAGTGAGGAGATGAACCCCCTTACAGACAGGCGTCAGGAAGGCATCAGGAAGGGAGGCACAGTGAACAGCGTCCAGAGTGGAGCCCAGGAACGCAAGAGGACACAGGAGGAGGCCCAAGGAAGGACTGAATTTTGCCAGTACTGGAAGAACGACACAGGACTGAGAAGTGGTCACCATTTCCCCCACAGAAAGATCCACTCCTAATATCTGAAGGTGACTTCACTCATTCATGAAACATCTTCTGAGACGTGCCGGGTTCCGCTGCTGTGCCCGGAGCCCAGGGTGTAGGTCGGTGCCCACAGCCCAGTGGGGAAAGCGGTGAGTTTGCAGAGCAGCACGGCCAGCATGCTGTGCCGTCACAGACAGAGCCAACCAGGCAAATCAAACTCAAGCCCACCTTATCGCTTTCCTCTCTCTGCCTCTGTCCTGTGCACACACAGCGTGAACACTGTGGTCCGGTAGCCTGAAATCCGCACTGACACAGTACTGACCGGGTACCAGCCAAGAAAGAGAGCAGCCATTCTCTCTGTATTCCAAAGTCTGCGATAGGACTGGCTTCCACAAAGTATACAGGCAATGTGATAACATGGTTATATTTAAAATATTTAAAAATAGGAAGAATTATTACAGTTAAAGACACATCGCCATTAATCCCCCTCAAGATATCTCACACTCTGAGTTCACCGCAACATTCTGGCCGCTTTCTGCACCAGTTGCCCAAGTCCTCTTTTGTAAGCATTTTTCATCGCTGCCTTAATGTCCTGAATTAATTCAAAATGTTAATGTAATACGTTTCAAAAATATATACATTACTTTATATCCTTATCTACTTTACTAACCAGAGCTGGGACTGTATGACTTCTGGCTTTTTCCCCAAAATTGGAATAACTGTAAAAAATAAATCTTTTCAGTGGATTCAGGACATAAAGGTGACCGTGACGGCTCCCCTAAAGATGCTTGCAGAGGACTCCCCCAACTGCTCCAAGAGGTGCAACCTGATGGGAAAAGGGCAGGCACAGAGAGGGGGTTTCCTGGGGGTAGATTTGTAAAGATTCACATTTTTATGTGGATGTGTGTGTGTGTGTGTGTGTGTGTGTGTGTGTGTGTGTGTGCATGATTGCACAAGTGCATATCTTTGGCTTTCGCAGCAAAGCCAAGGTGCCTCTGGTGGTGCGCATTAACCACGTTTTAGGGTCACTTTTCACAGTACCATATTTAGCTGCATCTCACTGTGTTAAGAGCTTGTGACAATCTTTGTTTCCAGGTCTTGTCATTGGGTTTGACCTCTGGGTTGAAATCCTCTGCCCTATCTGGGCTCATTGTCTGTAAATGTCTTGTGGTTATACGTCCCCAGGCAACCAGCCCATGCCAAATTCCAAGAAGAAGCGACCTGAACACAGTGAGGATTAGCACAAACAACAAGCTATACTCTTCTCTGGGATCCTTTCTTCATCTTTTCCTTTTCTTTTTACTGACAATGACAAAGTAATACATGTGTTCATAAAAGACAATAGAAACCACCTTTGGAGATCTCCTGAAACTGAAGGGTGGTATTTTCACGAAGAGACTACCCCTGACAACAATATGCAGACTCCGCCCTGAGAGGCGCTCGTGTCCGGACACGAGGCATTGACACTTAACAAGTTGTTCCTCACCTGGGTGAGTGACAAGCGGAAAAGAGCTTTGCATGTACTTTGTCGTTTTCCCTTGCAGAAGGTAGCATCTAGACTCAGGAGACCCTAACAAGCTCCTTTCCCTCACGGAGCTCCCCGTGCTTGGGTGTGTACTGGCTACCTTCATTCAACCTCCTTCACTGTGCACCCTGAAAGGCCCGGCCACCTTCAGCCATGCAGGGTGGTGGAGAAAACAGTGGAGAAGCCAGAAGCACAGACCAGAGCCTGGGTCCAGTGCTGGGCTGCACGCCAGCTCCCTCATCTGGAGAATGGGAATGAAACCTGCCCGATGACTAAGCCTACTGTAGGAAACAACCCATACAGTGTGAGTGAAAAATATCGTAATGATCCCAAAAAATGAGATCTTACCCTTACAGGCTCCAACTACAGAGGAAAGTCAGTCTGAGGGAATCTTTCTAAAAAGTTATGAGCAAAAGTTACTATCCGAAGCAATGCTTTAAGCATTTTAACGATGTGTATGAGCACCAAGCAGAAAGGAGACTGAAAAATCATAGCTTGTTATTCTCCTTTGTTTCCCTTATTCCACCCCTTAGGAAGGGACAGTGGGGGTCCCCCCTCTACAGTGCCCTTTTGATCAGCTTAGCCATGATTTTAAGGCAGTATCTAAATTAGCACAAGATTATTCCATTGCTTCTCTCTGGAGAAGTCCCACAGAGTCCCTTTCTAAATATTGCTTTTGTCTGGGCCAAATCAACTTGAAATGGCAGAAGACCTTCCTAAGGAACTGCATTATAAAATGCCATCAGACTCTTTGGTGAAAACCAGAGCAGTTTTTATTAATACTAGCAGAACCTAATATCATTGGTTTTAATTTACCATTTTCACATTTTACAATGACATTGTCCAGATATAAATTGTTATGATGAGAAGCCACTCACTAGGGACCAAAAAAGCTACAATTCTGCCCTTTAAAAAAGCCTTGCATACATCAGTGAAGGACGCACTAATAAAGATCGGTCTGGAATGTTTCTCTCGATGACGATTGGCTTATCAGCAACGGTCCCGCACAGAGCTGGAAATTACATAATTGCCAGAAACTGTAGATATTTGACTTGGCAAGAGCTCTCGGTTTATCTGATTTATTTTTGTAAGAATCAGGCCCTGTGGATATTTAGAAATGTTTCATGAAAGAGCAGTAAAATGTAAATGAAACAAGCAAAAATCCACTTTCAAAGGCTGCCTTTAACTCTCTCGTCACTGTTGTGATAACACAAATAAACCGAAGACAAACCTTTGGTGATGGCGTGGCGGGGGGGACACCGCGGACTGCTGACATCTGGACATTTTCTCCCCTCCACAGCGGCTCCCCGCTTTCTCCACGCTGTCTCTCAGTGGGCACCACCAAATGCAGCGCTGGACCTGGGGACAAACACAGGGTAAGGAGGTGCCCAAAACACGAGAGCCACAGTCACGGCGGGCGGTCCTGACCCGCTCTGCACCATGGGAGGGGACTGTCCACTGTGTCGGAGAGAGGGGCCAGGGGCTGTGCTGAGAGGTACCTGTGGGGCAGTAAAGAGGAATGCTTTCAGTTTGAAAGTTTGAAATTGTGTGCCCCTAAGCAGATGTCAAGGGCCTAATATGTACTAAACTACTCTGGAATTTGGGGGGGGGGGGGGACCACTGGGGATCAAACTCATGACTTCATGCTTGCCAGGTAGGCACTTACACAGCTGAGCTGAATCCCCGGCCCTTGGAAAATTCACAGACTTAGAGATTCTCATGGACCTTTGGTTTTATTTGGAAAGAATGAAAGCCTAGAAACATGTTTGTTAGTAATGTAGTTAAGTTAAAAGTACAGCCCAGATAGGCCTGGTCGTGCAGGCCTGTAAGCCCAGCACTCGGGAGGCTGAGACAGAAAGATCACGATGTGTTTGTTGCCAGCCTGGGCTACACAAAAGTTCAAGGCCAGCCTGATCACAGGGGAAGAGCCTGTCTCAAAAAAAGAGAATACAAGCTACGGCATACATATGCTGGCACACACAGTACACTTTGACACCTCGCGCTCTTTGGTAAGAATATAACATCACACAACTAGACTCGAGTGTCAGATTGGCGTGTTAAAGGACACTGAGTTACATTAAGCTGAGTAACACACCCCAAGAAAGGCAAGAAGGCTGAAGTAGCCAGAAAGAAGGCCGCACTAAAGCCTTCTTTAAACTGCAGGTCGTATTTGCAGGGACAGCAGGGACCGAGCCGTCATTTGAGTCAAGCATAGAGTAAACCAGAAACAGAGGATCAGCACGTGCCTGTGAGTCCAAGCTTACGGAAGTGAGTGATGCGGGGCAGGGAAAGTGAGGTATTACAGGAGCAGCGTCTAGTTACACAGGTGGAGAGCGGAGCTGGAGAATCATGAGTGGAGCCAGACGCAGAGGCGCACGTAGGAGACCTGAATATTCACACGGTCTGTTGTGGATTTCATGTTGTGTACAAGGAGACGAGTAGGACTTGGCAGTGAAGAACCCACATTTACCCAGGTCATCAAGCTGGTAACTCTTCTCTCAGTGAGATGCACTGGAAACACACTGTTTTCAGGTGTCTGAATCACGTGGGCTCAGCCACCCACTAAGGCATTTTTAGACAAGCTCAAAATTAATATTAAGACCATCAAATGTTTGGCTTATCATTTTCAAAAGGTCAAAGTGAGAAAAACATAAAAAAAGGCCAAAGAACTTTACTACAGATAAACAAGGAGACGTGAAACCTAAACACAGCTTGTGATCTTACATTTGAAACAAAACAAAACAACCGTAAAGAAATTATACCGAGACAGTTTCAAATGTCAATAAAGACTATGGGTGAAATTATGAAAATATTAAATTTGATGAGGTTTGTGAAAGCTACATTATGGTACCTAAGGAACATCCTAGTCTATTAAATACACACAGCAATAGTTGGGAATGAAGAATTTGGTGTCTCTAACACTCTCAAATTAACAGAAAAAAAGAATCTACCTAACACCTACTGTCTATCTACCCATCCATCTATTTCTCTATCTGGAACACAGAGATTAAATGGAATAAAATATAAACAATGAACGGGTAAAGAAAGTTAGGAGTTTCTTTTACTGTAAACCTACTGCCCGTAGTTTCAAATTACATTAAAATAAACTAAATCACACATTCATGAGTTGAGCACACTTCCTGTCTCACAGTCTGGAAGGGGACTTTCACATGACTGCGTCCAGCACCGCATTAGTGAGGACTTTCCTCTCTCTGCATGCTGCTCGCCTCTGTGGAGGGGGAGTTGGTACACTTGGTGCAGGAGTGTCTATTTGTAATTCTGAGGGAAAGAAAGAACTGAACAAAGTCATGGATGAGGGCACAGATCCACGAGATGTTCCAGGAATGTAGTGGTAAACTTGGTGACTGAATGCAGGGCAGCGTTCTAGAGCAGGGAGAGGCCTGTGGGACCCTCCAACAGAGCTCTCTGGAACAAGAAACAGAGGAGAGGGAAGCGACTTTAAGGGACATAATAAGTCCAGCATGGAATCTGTCACATTGCCGGTGTTCAGCCACTGGTCCTGTCTGTTTCCTTAGAATCGTCTGTCCATGCAACAAAGGGGGCCAATCAACTACCGAAGATATGTTGGCTCACGGTTGATAGAAATCCAGTGGGCACCATCCCACCTCAGCCCAGGGTGGAGGAGACGGGACTCCAGTCCTAATCTAGTTTTAGAAAGTACCACCTCAAGCTCTTATCTGTTCTCCAGCACAGAGGTCTTTCCAATTTAGGATGCAGTAGTTTAGACTTCTTTTATTCCTCTATGAGATGTTTGCTTCCAATAGTGACCTAGGCACTAAGGGTAAAGAAATGAATAACAGGTAGGTCTTGTCCTCCAAAGCTTTCAAAGACCCAAGGAAAAGATACAAGAACAAATGAATATAGTTCAGCATGTTTTTCCTTGAATGGAGACGGCATGCGAGGCTTGGAAGGGACCAGAGCATGACACCAGTCGGGGGTGTGGGGCTGGGGTTTTTATCTTAAAGTGGAAGAAATAAAATTTCAAAACAAGAAAATTAGAGGGCAACAATGATTAAAGCATTGCACATTGTGCTCTTCAAACCAGTGACTTAGGGTACAAGGTAGCTGCATTTAATTTTCCAACAATGTTAGCACAAATCTCTTCAACAAACTAAGAGAAATCAGTAGCATAACTATCTTATCATACATAGGATAGCTATAAAATTATATAATTTTATTTACATCCATAATTTCCTTCAGCTTCTCACACTAGGGAGACAATACGATGTTTACACATGTGAGTCTGGCTTGTTTCACTTGTAAGTATGGTTTCTGGCGGCATCCATTTACCTGTAAAAGTCTAAGTTTATCCTTCTTTATAGCTGAGGAGACTCCATCATAGAAAAATGTCACATCTTTCTATCCATTCTTTGGTTGATGGGCATTTAGATTGTTTCCAAGATCTGGCTATTAAAAATTTTGCTGCTGTAAACATGAGTGCACTTAAATTGCTGTAACATAACGTTTTTCTTCTGGGAAGACACCCAGAAGGGAATAGCTGGGTCGAATGGGACCTCTAGTCCTTGTTTTTGAGGACTCTCCACACTGATTTCCACAGTGGTTGCACCAGTCTGCACTCCCACCAACAGCGGAGAAGGGTTCCTTTTTCCTCACAGCCCCTCCAGCATTTGTTATTGCTTGATTTCTTCACAATAGCCATTCACTCTGGGGTGAGGTGGGATCTCAGTGTTGTTTTAATTTACATCTCTTGAGTGACCAGTGATGTTGAACGTTTTTTCATATATTTACTCACTTTTTATATTTCTTCATCTAAGAAGTGTATATTCATGTCAGTTACCCACTTTTGAATTGAGGCTTTAAATTGGTTTTTGTACCAGGGGTCTAACTGACGACCTCACCAGGCAGGCACTTATGCCACTGAGCTAAATCCCAGACTTAAGGGGTCTGAAGTTTTGGTTCTTTTTACGTTCTTGATAGTCATCCTCTGTCTGAGGAGCAGCTGGCAAACATTTTCTCCCATGTTGTGGGTTGTCTCTCCACTGTGTTGGTGGTTTCCCTGGCTGTGCAAAAGCTTTTCATTAGGGTGAAATCCAAGTTGTTGTTCTTTGTGATAGTTCCTGTGTGATTTGAACTCTATTCAAAAAGTCCTTGCTTATATCAAGTTCTTCAAGAGTTTTACCTATTCTTCTTCCAATAAATTTAATTTCTGTTTGAATATTTAGATCTTTGATTTATTCAGAATTTATCTTAGTGCATGGCAAAAGATGTGGGTCAAATTTTAATCTCTGGCATGTGCAGAGTCAGTTTTTCCAGCACCATTTATTACAGAAGCCATCTGTCTTCCAGTGAATGGTTGGCACCTTTTAAAAGATAAGGTGGCTTATTGTGTCTAAAATTGTTTCTGCATCTTCTAATCTGCTTCCTTAATCTTTGGGCCCCTTGTTTTCTGTTTGTTTGCTTGCTTGTTTCTTTTGCCAGTACCATGCTGCTTTGATTACAGTCACTTTATAGTATAATTTCTAGTCAGAGATTGTGATGTCCCCTGTTTTATCTTTGTTGCTCAAAATTGCCTTTGCTATTTTAGGTCTCTTCTAGTTCCAGATGAAGTTTAGGAGTGTTTTCTCTAATTCTGTGAGATATGCTGTTGGAATTTTGATAGAAATACATTAAACCTATGTAACAGATTTGTAAGGATTGCCAGTTTCCCTATATTGGTTTTTCCTCTCCAAGAGCAAGGAATCTCATTCCATTTTCTACCTGTCCTCAGTCTTTTTTTTAGAGTGTTGCTGTTTTCAGTGTAGAGGTCTTTTACATCCTCTTTTACATCCTCTGTTAGACTGACTCCGAGGTATTTCTTTTTTTTTTTTTTTTTTTTTCCTTTTGGATGCTACTATGAAAGCTGTAATTTCCCTGATTTCTCTCTCAGTGAGTTTGTTACTTGTGTACAGGAAGGCTATTGACTTTTGAGTATTGACTTTGCATCCAGCTATGCTACTGAATTTTCTTATTAAACCTACCAGTTTTTTTAGTGGAGTTTTGGGGATCTTCTATGTTTAGTATCATGTCACTTGCAAATAGTAGTGTTTTAATGTCTTCCTTTCCTATCTTTATTCCTTTTTAATTTTTTTCTTGTCTAATTATCTGGCTAAAATTTCCAAGACTATGTTAAATAAGAGTGGAGACAGTATTCTTGTTTTGTTCCTGATTTTAAAGTGAAATTTTTCAGTTTTTGTCCATTTAGTATGATGTTGGCCATTGATTTGTCATAGATGGCTTTTATAAGATTAAGATAAAGACCATCTTTTCCAATTTTCTGTTGGATTTTTATCATGAATGGGTGTTGGATTTTGTTAAAAGCTTTTACCACATTTATTGAGATGATCATGTGCTTTTGTCCTTGGCTCTGTTGATAAGGTGTATTACACTTATAGATTTGTGTATGTTGAACCATCCCTGTGCCCCTGGGATGAATACCACTTGGACCTGATGTATAATCTTGATGATTTTCTGCATTCTGTCTATGAGTATCTTGTTGAGGATTTCTGCATGTATGTTCATTAGGGAAATTAGATTGTAATTCTCTTCTTAGCTGGATTATTCTCCTGTTTTGGTATCAGGATAATGCTTGTTTCCAGGAGTGAATTTGGGAGAATTGTTTTCCTTTCAATTTCATTAAGGAGTTTGAGAAGGAGTGGTGTTAGATCTTCTCTAAATTTCTTGTAGAATTCAGCAATGAATCCATCAGGACCTGGGCTTTCTTTGTTGGTAGGTTAGCAATTACATCTTTGATTTTACTGATTGATATTGTTTTACTTGGGATTTTTATATCTTCTTTACTCAGCTTTGGTAATTCACATGTATTTAGGAATCTGTCCATTTCTTCTGCATTTTCTATCTTAGTAGAATACAAGTTTTCAAAGTATATATAGAGAATCTTCTGAATTTCTGCAGGGTCCAATGTGCTTTCACACTGTTCGTTCCTAACTGGGTGAGTTTTAGTCTGTTCTTTTATAAAGGTTTGTCCATTTTATTTAATCCTTCAAATAACCAACTGTTTGATTCATCGATCCTTTGTACTGTTTTTTAGTCTCTAATATGTTGATTTCTGTTCTGATCTTTATAATTTCCTCTCTTTATGAGCTTTTGGCTTAGCCTGCTCTTCGTTTTTCTAGAAGTTTGAGGTTCACCATTAAGTTTTTTGCATGTGATTGCTCTATTTTCCTGATATGAGGGTTTATTGCAATAAATTTCCCTCTTAGGACTGCTTTCACTGTGTCCCATAAGTTCTGGTATGCTGTATTGTCACTATCATTGAACTGTAAAAACTGCCTAATGTCTTCCTTAATTTCATCCTTGACCCTTTGGTTGTTCAGGAGCATGCTATTTAATCTCCATGTTTTTATGAATTATTGTGGTTTATTTTTCCAGGGACTTCCAATTGCATTGCTCTATGGTCTAACGGGATACTTGGCAGGATTTCAATTCCTTTGCATATACTTAAGTGTGTTCTATGAGCCAATATGTGGTCTGTTTTGGAGAGCATCCCAAGTGAAGCTGAGAAGACTGATGCTGTGGGGTGGAACACTCCGTAGACCTCTACTAAGTCCATTTGTCCAAAACTTTGGCTCACTTTTAATATTTCATTGATGATCTTTTGTCTAGCTGATCTGTCTTTTTGTGACAGTGGGTATTGACATCCCCAATGCAGTTGTATTAGTGCTTATACGATTTTTCATGTCTGCTAGTATTTGTTTTACATAGTTGGGTACACTGGTATTTGTTGCATATGTATTTGTGATTGTTTCCTCTTCCTCTTGGACTGTTGCCTTTTCAAGGATGTAGTGTCCTTCTTTATCTCTTTTAATCAGTCTCAGCTTGAAATTCACTTTGTCTACAATGAAAATATGTTGGGAGCCGCAGCCCCGAGCCCGGTCGCCTCACTTGGCGGACGTGAGGCCTGTAGTAAAGAGTAAAGCCTGAGGTAGATTACCCCTCCCATCGAGCACGTTAGTTTCCTGCTTACCGCGTAAGCAACCCGCTCAACAATATAGTCTGCCTGGCAACTGCCTGATGATGTTAGCCAATCAGCTTGCCTTGCTTACTTTAACATGATTGGACACTGTATCCGTATATATACTGGTGCCACCCCTGGGGGGGAAGAAGAAGCCCGGAAGTAGAAGCCCAGAAGGAGCCGCGGGGAGCGGACCAAAGGAGGCTTCGGCTGGGAGCGATCCCAGGGCAGGCTGTACGGAGAAGGAAAATAAAAGAAAAGGTTGTCCACTGCCAGACTTTGTCGTGTGTCCTTCCTGCCGGCCAGGAGCGACATCGACATTTGGTGGCCCGTACGGGGACTGATCACCCCCGAGACGTGACAGCGGACAACGCTCCAGTACAGAGCTGCGAGACAGGTGAGTTGGGGATAAGCCTGGGCTCTGGGTGGCGTGCACCTACAGGGCTGTTAGACTCCCCTCAGGCTCACGCGTAAGTGGCGGATTCCTTGGGCCTCACGCGGTGAGTAACATATTAAAAGATGGGAAACATGCTAGGTAGCAACACTAAGAGCGAGGGTGGTTGTGGAGAAAGCTCTCAAGAGCTTACAAAAGTACGCAGGGTATTTGAGCAGGCCCAGTCGGGGAGCTCCCGAGAGGGGCCCGTCAAGGGGAACAAAGATGCTAAGGAGAAGGACGGGGCTCTAGCCTCGGAGTCGTCTGACTCCGAGGACGAGGGAAAGTTGAATGGCAAGGAGGCCAAAGAGACCAGCTGTCAGGAGCCTAAGTCGCTCGATAAGGAGTCGCAGGGTTCTTTCCCAGTAATTCAGGGTACCACAGAGCCATTTGTTGACTTTGTGGCCCGAATGCAAGATGCTGCCGATAAGATATTTTCTGATCCGGGAGTGGCTCGACCGCTGGTAAGGCAGCTGATTTTTGAGCAATGTACAAAGGAGTGCAAGGCAGCGATAGCCCCTCATAAGAACAAGGACCTCAACACCTGGATTAGGATATGCAGAGAGATAGGGGGGCCGCTCTCCAACTCGGGAGTGGCTGCTCTCCTGGCCGCGGCTGTACAGCAGAGGGGACCTCGCGGGTTAGAAGGGGAATGTAAGGCTAAAGGGTGTTTTGCCTGCGGGGAGCCAGGACACATTAAACGTCATTGCCCAAACAATACAGATGCTAGGCCTCGCCCTAGGAATGAAGAACCATATGTTTGTGGGCGATGCAAGAGGGGATCACACAAAGCTGAGGAGTGTAGGTCGGTCTTTGATGCTCAGGGCAACCGTATTTGTGGACGAGATGTTAGAGGGCCAAAAAACGGCCAGAGGGGGCCCCCTTCACAGGCGGGCCCCCGCCCCAGAGACAGGACAGCTCAGGATGGCAGCCTTCAACAAGGGCCACCCCTGGGTCAGCAGGTGTGGACCTCAGTGTCGCCTCCAGACTTATATTAGTGCCTGATATGGGTGTTCAAGTGGTTGAAACCACCTTTAAGGGACCGTTACCCGAAAATTCCGTGGGTCTGGTGATCAGGAGATCCTCCACGGCCCTTCGGGGTCTCACAGTAGTCCCGGGGGTCATAGACTCAGACTACACAGGACATATTAAAATTATGGTTCAATCTCTTGTGGGTACTATGGTAATCAATAAAGGAGACAAGATAGCGCAGCTCTTGCTGCTCCCCAGTCTCCACAGGAGATTTCCCTCAAAGCAGAAAATTAGAGAAAGTCAAGGTTTCGGTTCCTCAGGGGAAGTCTTCGAGGGACTCCATATAATACTTGATAAAAGGCCCATGCTCTCACTTAAGGTCAACGGCAAGAGCATAACAGGGCTCCTAGACACAGGAGCTGACCGTTCCATTATCTCTAGAAAGGATTGGCCCTCCAACTGGCCCACCAACACTGCAGATAACACGCTGCAGGGCCTGGGGATGGTGTCAGCTCCTCAGGTTAGTGCTTCAACCCTGCTCTGGTGCGATGAGGAGGGTCATCAGGGCCATTTCCAACCATTTGTGTTGCAGTTGCCAGTGTCTCTATGGGGAAGGGACATCCTCACTCAGATGGATGTCACGCTTACGTCAAACTGCTCCCCCCAGGCTAAGGATATACTCAGGAACCAGGGATATACCCCCGGCAAAGGCTTGGGCAATGCCCTACAGGGTCGGACATCCCCAATACCAGTAGAGAACAAAAAAGGTAGGCAAGGGCTGGGTTTTTCTTAGGGGCCGCTGAAGAAGCTCTCCTACCCACTTCGATCAAAATCACCTGGAGGTCAAATGATCCGGTTTGGGTACCTCAGTGGCCCCTGCCTAAGGAGAAGCTATTAGCCTTGTCAGAAATAGTCAGTACACAACTTAGATTAGGACACATTAAGCCATCAACCTCCCCATGGAACACCCCCATTTTTATAATTAAGAAAAAGTCTGGCAAGTGGAGGCTGCTCCATGATCTAAGGGCGGTCAACGCGCAGATGCAGTCCCTGGGGGCGGTCCAGAGGGGGCTGCCAGCTCTCTCAGCCATCCCTCAGTCCTGGCCAGTTTATGTTATAGATCTTAGAGACTGTTTCTTCTCAATCCCCCTGCATCCAGAGGACACTCATAGGTTCGCCTTTACTTTACCCACCATTAACCAAGAAAGCCCTGATCTCAGATACGAGTGGATAACGCTGCCCCAAGGTATGGCCAACAGTCCCACTATGTGTCAGATTTACCTTGATTCCCTACTGGCCCCCCTACGGAAATCCTTTCCCAAGATAAGATGTGTGCATTACATGGACGACCTTTTGCTCAGCAGCAGGGACCCAGACATGCTAAATAATATGCTCGGCCAGTTGGTCGAGGCCCTGAGACAAGCTAATCTGCATGTTGCCCCCGACAAGATTCAGGGAGGAGAAATGGTGACCTACTTAGGCGCAAAAATCTCCCCTATGCTAGTCTCTCCACAGAAGGTCACCATTAGGATGGATGGCGTTAGGACCCTAAATGACATGCAAAAACTATTGGGAGACATTAATTGGATTAGGCCATATTTACATATACCAAATTCAGATCTCAAACCCCTGTTCGACCTTCTGAAGGGAGACCCAGATATAGCCTCCCACAGGAGGCTCACTCCTGAGGCAAGAGCTGCCTTACAGAGAGTGGAAAAAGCCTTAGGTGGGGCTACCTTACACAGAATTGAACCAGGGCGACCCTTTGATGTCTGTTTGCTACAGACTAGTCTACAGCCCACAGCGGTGATTTGGCAGAAAGGACCATTACTGTGGATACACCCTAAGGTCTCACCTGCAAAAGTCATAGAGCATTACCCGGAGGCAGTCGCTTCATTGGCCCTTGAAGCGCATGATAGAGCTGTCCAACATTTTGGCTCAGGACCACAAGCCATCCGAGTACCCTATACCGCCAGCCAGGTCAAGACCCTGGCTGCCTGCATAGATACATGGGCCATTCTGAGATGTGTTTTCCATGGGGATATAAACAATCAATACCCTAAAGACCCTATCTTGTCATTTGTCACTCAGCACCCTATAATTTTTCCAAAGGTTACTGCCTCTGAGCCATTAGTCCCAGCAACTACAATATACACAGATGGCTCCAAGACGGGGATAGGCGCCTATGTGATCCTAGGCAAGCCCCCGGTTACCATACAATTTGAACCTGATCAGCCTCAGGTGGTGGAACTGCAGATCATTAAAATGATTCTTGAACGGTTCTCAGAAGCCATTAATATTGTCTCCGATTCTAGGTATGTGGTCAATGCTATGCAAGTGCTTGAGACTGCCGGTTTAATTAGATCCACTTCCACAGTGGCTGGGCTGTTCCTGTCTATCCAGACATTGCTTCAGAACAGACACCATAAGGTCTTCACCACCCACATAAGAGCACATACATCCCTGCCAGGGCCTATGGCACAGGGGAATGCGGCTGCTGACACTGCCACTCGCCCGTTATGGATTTTTACCTTACTAACACCAATCGAGCGAGCCCGTGCCTTCCATGATAAGTTTCATGTCAATGCCAGGACACTAGCAAACCATTTCCATGTTTCCAGAGCAGATGCACGAGATATCGTGCGACTATGTGACTCCTGTGCCACATACAAACCTGCCATACCGATGGGAGTAAACCCTCGAGGTTTGATCCCTGGTGATGTTTGGCAGATGGACATCACACATATACAGGAGTTTGGGACTCTTAAATATGTTCATGTTTCCACAGACACCTGTTCTCACGTCATATTTGCAACAGCAGAAACAGGTGAAAAAGTGTCTAATGTGATCAATCATTGCCTGGCGGCTTGGGCCGCATGGGGCAAACCAAAAATATTAAAAACTGATAATGGACCAGCCTATATAGGCAAAGCCTTCAATGAGTTCTGCAAAATGATGGAGGTTCAATTAAAACATGGTATCCCATACAATCCCCAAGGTCAAGGAATCATTGAGAGGGCTCATAGAAGCCTCAAAGAAATTTTACAAAAACAAAAAGGGGGAGTAGGCCAAGGCCTGGCCCCAAAGGCACGATTATCCATGGCACTATTCACACACAATTTTTTAAATTTAAATAATGATAATTGCTCCCCAGCCGTGGAGCACTGCAACCCTTCCCCCAACCATAAAGGGTGGGTGAAGTGGAAAGATGTCCTGACAGGACAATGGATGGGCCCGGATCCAGTGGTCAGCTGGAACCGAGGCGCGGTTTGTGTTTTCCCACAGGAATTGGGACAAGAACCACTGTGGGTACCGGAGAGACTGACACGGGCGACAAAGCCCTCGACTGAAGATCAGACCTGCCCTACCGGAGATCCATCACAGACCAACCAACAAGATGAATAAAAATAGCGGTAGCCCGAAATGGACAAGAAGATCCTCAGGCATATGCATGGCTCGCTCGCCTAGCCTACGACCGAGTCTAGGGACGGTGAGCTTCCCACACTCCTCCTCTAAAAAATTATGACATAGCTGGGTAGGAGAGTCAATGACGGGTAAGAGCGTACTCCCCCGGTGCGACTCAACCTAAGCCAGGCCCTACCCCATCCTGCACGTAAGCCGCTGGACTGTTAGATGCTGCCCAGGTATAAATTTCTCTCCGAGGGGATTTCTTTACGGAGAGGAAATGAGTGCAAGCTTGTGTGCATCCAGGTTCCGTCCAGTTTGTGCCTGGCCCTAGAAAAAGGACGAGGGCCTCAGGGCCTTGGCGGACCATGGGACGGCCGACCAGGGTCTAAGCCAAGGACCTACGGTGGGCCTACGCATAGGGCATAAGCCTCTGCACCCAGTCCAGAAAGGGCTACGATGCGCACATTCATAAAAAATAAAAAAGGGGGAGATGTTGGGAGCCGCAGCCCCGAGCCCGGTCGCCTCACTTGGCGGACGTGAGGCCTGTAGTAAAGAGTAAAGCCTGAGGTAGATTACCCCTCCCATCGAGCACGTTAGTTTCCTGCTTACCGCGTAAGCAACCCGCTCAACAATATAGTCTGCCTGGCAACTGCCTGATGATGTTAGCCAATCAGCTTGCCTTGCTTACTTTAACATGATTGGACACTGTATCCGTATATATACTGGTGCCACCCCTGGGGGGGAAGAAGAAGCCCGGAAGTAGAAGCCCAGAAGGAGCCGCGGGGAGCGGACCAAAGGAGGCTTCGGCTGGGAGCGATCCCAGGGCAGGCTGTACGGAGAAGGAAAATAAAAGAAAAGGTTGTCCACTGCCAGACTTTGTCGTGTGTCCTTCCTGCCGGCCAGGAGCGACATCGACAAAAATAGCCATCCCTTACTTTTTTCTGAATTCCTGTAGCATGGACTGTTGTTTTCCACCCTTTGACCTTCAGTGTATGAATATCTTTTTGAATTAAATGTGTTTCTTGTATGCAGCATATTGATGGACCTTGTTTCTTGATCCATTATGCCAATCTGTGTCTCTTGACTGGTGTGTTGAGACCATTAACGTTGATGGTTATTATTGATATGTATTGACTTATCCTTGTCATGTGGTTTCCCTGCTGTTGATTCCCCACCTTTTTTTTTTTTTTAACCTCCCTCTGTTTAATTGTTTGCCTTGCCTGGTAGATTCCTTCTCTATGGGTAATGGAGTTGTAGTCCTTATTATCTCTTTGTAGAATGTCCTTCAGAACATTTTGGAATGCTGGCTTGGTGGTTATAAGTTTCCTCAGATGGTCTTGGTCATGGAAGCATCTTATTTCTCCATCAGTTTTGAAAGATCGTTTTTCAGGGTACATCTCTCTGGGATGATGTTTGTTTTCCTTTAGGACTTGAAATACTTCACTCCAAGATCTCCTTATCTGAAGAGTTTGTTCATAGAGGTCAGCTGTGATTCTGATAGGCTTTCCTTTATAAGGATTTATTTCTTTTCTTGTGTTGATTTTCTGCAGTATTCACTAAGATATGCCTACCTGTAGATTTTTTTTAATCATGGCTAACTGTGGTTGTATATGCCTCACTTATCTGTATGTCACATTCTTTTTCTCTACCAGGGACATTTTCTGCCACGACGTCTGTGAACAGTTTTTTGTACCATTTGTGCGCCTCCAGCTTTTTTCATTGACTGCCATCAACCTTAAAGTTATTCTCCTTTGTGTCACCTAGCACTTGATGTCTCACGGTCCCCTGCTATTTTTGAGAAATTGATCTTTTCATGGTCACTAACTGCAAGCCTGTCTTCCATACCTAAGACCTTATCTCATATCAGCTTAATCTGATGCAAATATTTTCGCTGGAACTTTTATTCTCTTGGGTATCTGCTTGAACCTGACTTATGGATTTCATTTCTTTCCTTTACTGAGCATTCATGGCTTCCTTAATTTTCTTAAGCTCATGTTTGGATTTGGTTTTTCTGTTTGTTTGGCTTGGTTTGCTTTTGGTCTGTATCTACTCTAGGGTCACCAGGCATAGTCTTTATTTTAGGCACTATTTCTGTAGTTATCTGAGAGATCATTTTTTATTTGACTTTTTTCCAGACCTCATTCAGTTGCTTTGTTGTTACTTCAGAGAGACCAGCTAAAGGGGCTTTTGGATTGCCCCACCTCACTGCCCCTGGGTTTGCCTTTGGCTAACTGGATGTCTGGGGTTGCACCTTGTTAGAGTGTCTTCTCATTTTCTTTTCTTTTTATGTTTAATTCCTGAGGTGAAGCTTATGAGTTACCTATGGTAAGCTGATTTATTGCTAGTAGTTAGAACCCGTAGGAAATGACAGTTTCTGTAGGCATCATACAGGCATAGCTGGATTTGGGTTTTGAAGACCCTACCTCTTCATTCTGTTGGAGATGAGAACTTGCTGCCTGCTTGGCCCAGTCCCTGGTTCTCTGGCACTGTGCCACAGTATTGTCTGTAAGCCTTTGTCAATTTCAGGCATGGAATACCAAGAAGAACAGCTGTCTAGAATAATTATGTCACTTTCGGCTATTGTGGTACCAATAGCATCAAACACAGCCTAGAAAATAACAAACTGACCTAACTATTAATTTGTCACTTTTAGTCATATGAACCAGACTTGTGGTTATATAATAAAATCTAAAACAAACCAGAAAACTATATGCAGTGCATAAGTCCTTAATATGTCAAAAATTTGCCCTCAAGGATTAAAATTTAAATTGGGTTAAGGAGAAAATTGAGAAATGGGAGAAGAGAGACAGTTTAGGAGTAAGGTTGGAGGGCAAACAAGGGTCACACAAAGTTTGGTAAACTAGTGCAGAAGACTGAAGGGAAAGAGAGATGGACAAGGTACAAAAACCAGAACAGAACCACAACCACAAAGAGCCTAGACACCGAATGCACACTCAGGTAAAAACCAGACCGAACAATGAGGGAGGGGAAAAAAGAAAAGAAACAGAAAAACAAAACCACTACTACCAAAACAAAAAACAAATGAGAGAGACAGAGAGAGAGAGAGAGAGAGGAAAAGTCCGCTTTCAGATTCGCCCCTTTCACTGCAGCTGTCTGTGGAGACAGGGTCCCAGTCCTGCTGGTCTATCCCAGGAAGCCAGCAGCTTGTTGGAAGAGCAGTGGATCTTCTCAGGGAGCCTGCACTTCCTGGCCAAGGCCAGACTCGTTTTGCTCAGTCACCCAAGCGCTTTCTACTGATCTGAGCCCAGCTGGAGCACTACATGGGGCCTGCAGCAGAAGCTCTGAGTTCTGACCTCAGCTGGATCATCTCCAAGATGGCTCTGCTTTCCCCTGCAGGAGCACTGAGCCCTCCACACTGCCAGTATGCTCGTTCATGCCCACTGCTCCACTCCGTTGCCTCGTCTCTCTGTGGAGGCCTCCAGCGTCACCAGCATCACCGTCACTGTGACCACGGGGCTGCAGGCTTGAGTCCCACCTCAGGAGAGGAGGGCACTGCCAGCTACCTCCTTCTCCACTGAAGTTTCTCTCCTCACTCTCCATGGCTTCACTTCACTCTTCAGATTCTCCTGGCCTGGGAGACCCCCTTCCCTCCTGCTTGTCTTCCTGACATTGCGTACTCCAGCGTCTGCACAGCAGCTCTCCACGAGGCTTTCTGGGCGGCTTACCCCTCTGCCACCTTGGTCTTGAATCAGCTGATTTTGAAGAATATGAGGGAAACTAAGACAAAACACGCCAGCGATGACATTATATGACAGGGATGAAGATTCAGCGGTCTAAGATAAAATGTGAGCTTGTTCCCCTGGCACTGGGAGGTCAGCAGGACATCCGCGGGGGCACAAGCGCAGAAGTGGGATCTAGCTCGTCTGTCACTAAGGAGGGAGAGGATGTGGGCTGCCAAGGAGACCAACCAGAGGAGAAAGGGAAGATTACCAACCGCAAGCCAGACTTCAAGAAGCTGAAGGATGCTGCCGAAGTCCATGTCACTGTCAGGAAGACAGACCTCAGCTCCTCTCTGAGATGGGCTGCCCCAAGGGGCCACAGCACTGAGCTCGGGGTCACATCAAAATCAGAGGGGACAGAGTGGACTCTAGGAGCAAACTGTTAGCTCCTCAGATAGCAAATACACATATTTTCTCACCACCAGTGGGGCCGTTGCCAAGAAGTCGCTCAGATTTAAAGAAAAAAAGAAACAGTAAGGAAAACAAAGCAACAAGACTGAGTCTCTTGTCCTGGGGCACTGCGTTCAGTGAGGGCCCTCCCTCCTGGGGGTCAGAGAGAGCCCTGCCGTGTCCCTGACTTGTGTTTCCGCAGGTGAGTCAGCATGCAGGGGCCGGGAAAGGGTGTCCAGCGAGTGCTTGTCCCGGGTCAGCCACTGCACCAGCCAGTTCGAAGTCCTGTGCCCTTTCTCCTGTGAAATCACCGTCGTTTTTTTACCTTACAAACCAGGAAAAAGGATGTGAAGCTGTGCGACCTTCAGAGACAGGAAGGAGTCGGTAGCACAGTGCAGGAGATAGGAGCTGCCTGCTGCTTCCTTCCTGGGCCACAGCCTGCCTGCTGCTGGTCATCGTGGAGACCCTGCTGCCTAGAGAAAAAAGAAGTCACCGTGCGGGGCTAACGGTGACAACGCAAGTACGTGGGGCCCACTGAGCCTGTGTGCAGATGCCTCATACTGCTTTCTGTGTTGGTCTGTCTCTCTTTGTTTAAAATCCATCTGGTAGGGAATATCCCTTGGTCCCTTGGTGCCTATGAGATGTAGGTTGTCCTAGAAAACTGATAAAAACCATGAAGATCACTGCCCAGGAGGCATCTTTCTACATGGTTCCAGCAGCAGACACTTGGTGTGTCATACAGAGCAGGTTGCACAGAACAGGTCGCTCTGTGAGTGTCTCTGAGGAGACTTGAATACAGAGCTCTGCAGGCACACTTGCTCATGCTCCATGGAGAGCACAGGAGCTGGTCCTCCTCAGCCCTCATCCAGCCCGCTGGCCTGGAGCAGGAAATGCGGCTCTCCCCCAGCAGATGAGGTATAAGAAGTTGATTAACGATGTGAGGCAGAGCGGGGCGAGCAGGGGAGTTCCACACGTGTTGCTCTCCGGAGAGCCGCGGGCTGCGGGAAGAAAGGCGAGCATTGTCAGGAGGGGGGGTGGGCAGCATCTGCTAATTAGGGGTTGGCTGATGCTGGTGAGTGTTGAACATTCCTGCTAATGGCTGCTGCTAATGGGAAAAATGGGATCATTTGTTAATTTTACCTATGAAAGTGAGTGTTGAAGGCCGGATGGAGGGGGAAAAGTGAAAATAGACTATTTTGGCTCAGCTGAATAAAAGGTGGAAAAAAACTTCTCATAATTTTCTTAAAGAGAACAAGACATTGATTTTCCATGGGTCAAGCTCCCTCACCTTTATGAAACAGTGGTCACTAATTTGTGCTTAACTGGCCCACTTTCCAAGCCCTTGGCCATCTCCAGTTGACCTTTGCTCCCTGTGCAGCGGCAGATATTTTTAAATGCCAGTTGTCTGCTCAAGGATTCTGGGTGGCGGTGCAACCCCATGCAGAGTGAGGATCCTCCTCGCATCTCTGCAGCACGGTTCCATTCCCAGCACGGGGAAAGAAACATGGCTTCCTGTGCACCGTCTATGTGCTTCACTTGCTCAGCAGCGCTGAAGTTTTATGGCACAGTTGTGAGATGAGGAGACGCACTTAATTTCTGTTTTACACATAAGAGACTGAACCTCAGATCCTCAGTCCACACAGCAAGCAAAGAGCATTTTATTTTTGAAGCCTTATGTTTTATAGGATATCTCTACATGTGAGGTCCCTTTGCCAGAGTCTATTTCACATTTTAGATTACAGGTTTTTGTCACTATTCTATTGTCTTCTAATCTTTCCAGGACATTCTATCCCAGTTTCCACAGAGCTCTCTGACTCTGTGGTAAACACAGAATCATGTGGGTAACCAGAAAGCCCTGAATCAAGAGCCATGGATCTCAAAGACAAGTCGTTCTTCACCGTGAGGTCTGGGCCTGCTCTTCTCTCTGGAAAACATTCCTAGAACTTGCTCTTTGCAACCTCAGCCTCTATAAACAGGGCGCTGATGCAGCCACAGTCTAAGAAGGGCCTGCTGCAGAACGAGGCCCTGCAGGCAGAATGCAGGTCGAGGAATCGCCACTTATTAGTGTGTGGCAGGAGCATCTTGCACGCAGGCTACACACAGGATTGCTATGCAAGGCTGCTTCTTACCATCTTCCGAGACCCACAGAGACATGATCTAAGCAGAGCGAGCTTACGTTTAGAAACAATGACAACTTACAGAGTCCACCTCTTTGTACTGTGATCCAGTTAGCCAAGATTCCAAACTGACCTACTGGCAAGATGGGTCAAGAGGCAGGCCCACTGCAGGAGAGGCAGCCCTGTCTTTCAGCACACAGAATGGAGTCAGAATCTGGGTACTACTAATGTCTGCTTTGTAGCTTTAGGCAAATTGTGTCATCCTACACTGTTTGGTAACAGGAGAAAAATTATGCAACGAGTCTCATGTACAATGATTTCATGAAGATTTCCAGGCTTCCCGGGGCAGCAGCTCTCCGACAGGATAAAGTCTTCTGCCCTTCCCTGCCCCGTGCTCTGGATGGAGCTCACACTTTCCCAGCAGCACCTTGATGAAAGCCAAATACAGGCAGGCACAAGTTAACACACATACACACGCATGCGTGCACACGCACTCAACCACAAGATACAAAGCATGCCGGTCGGTCTGAGCACAAACCCTGTGCCACCCAGAAACCATCCCCCCAGGCGTCATAACACTCATGCCCTCATGCCGTAGACTCAAAAGACAGACGTAAACAAGTAGTTGTAGCAAGGCTGATGTTTCAACTCAAAATCAAATGACTCCAGGACACATGCTCTTGTCTCAGGTATTTTTGTAGTCTTAACTCCCAAGTTACCTCCAGGTTTTTACAGGAACTAGAAAAGATATACACCCTTTTCATTTTAATACTTGAAATTGAACCAGGGCCTTGCACATGCTAGGCAAGCATGCTGCCACGGAGCCAAGTTAGCAGGGGTTCTTAGATTTAATTTTGGGGCTATTCCAAAGAAAATATTTGATGGTGTAAATTCTACTTGAGGTGTTAGGGTACTCTGAGGTCTGCTTTGCCTGCTGGATAATCACAGACCTCGGAAAGGTGCAGGAGAAAGGATACGCTTCTCCAAAAATATCCAGACTCACGAAGTCATGAACTGGGCCCTCATGATGGACCCGGACACTGCGGCATGTATGACCTTTCCTCCTCCGTGCACACGGATGGTGATGGTCAGTGACGGGAAGCCTGACTTTTCCTCACTTAGCTCCCTACTTCAACAGTCAACGAAATGCGTGTACCTAAAGCGTGTTGAGATGGCCCCTTCAATGACTTCCACCTGTGTGTAATGTTCTCCCACCGGAACACAACAGAACATGACTGCAAGGATTGCCTTACCCTAATGGCAAAAGGCCTTGTCCAACAGAATGAAATTTACTCGTTAACTGACTTTGATTTAATGGAATTGTGATGATCCAGATGGGCATAACCTGATTATCCAAGCCCGTCAAAACCAAGGATTTCTCTCCCCGGTACCAGAAGTCAGAGGTGCAGAGGTCTGCGGTTGAGATAGAGGGGAAGAGCCCCTTAGAGAGCAGGCCTCAGGGGATTCCCTGGTTTCATTCAGGGACTTGGACGCCAGGGCCAAGGCAGAAGGGCCTGAATTCTTCCCACAGCCCGAAGGAGCCTGAGAGCAGACCCTTTCACTGCCTCAGGGAAAGGCCCTCCGTGTCACACCTTGATTCCTGCCTGAGGATATGCTCAACTGAGGACACTAAGGAGCCTGCCCAGCCCTCCAGGTGTGGGTCGGGAATGTGAGACAATGATTGGGTGTAGTTTGGAGCCCTGGAGATGGAGGTAGAACTGCAGTCCTACAGAAACCAGAGCTAAACAGCCAGTCACCCCGAGCAGCGTGGGCAAGGAGAAAGCCTGAGCGCCTCCTGTCACGGCACGCTCTGCGAGGCTCCACAGAGGAGCACCTACCCTGACCACCCTCAGACTTGGGAGTCCCCAAGCGACCCATTCCACTACCAGCCAGGAAAGTTTTCCAAGACAGTTTCCATCTGAAATATCACATTAGTCCGTGTGTTCCCACTTTGGTCTGAAAGCGTGGTCACTTCTACAGTGGTGTGAAGTTGCTAAGTTATTGGCTATAGGCCACTCCTTTTTCAAACTGTATTCATAATTTTCAAAGACAGAATGGTAGTTAATGCCTATTTATTATCGGGCTTGGCCCCTAACAGTACTGATGGTGTTCCCCCACAGCCTATCTGAACAAGACATAAAATCACTCTAATTTTGACAACAGTTAAGTAGATGGTCTAAACCTGTTGACCACACAGGTGGGATTTGAGCCTCAGTCATCGCATGCAAAGTTCAGAACGCTTTCAGGTATGGTACAAAGAAAGGACTGTAAAACAGGGTGTGAGGAAAGTGGACCAGTGACCACTTAGGTCTGACTGGTGGAGGCACAGTAAGGGGGTACTATTTAAAAGGTGCTGGGTTTCATGAGGAGATGATGAGAATATATAGACTCGACTGTGGTTCTGTTATTTATATGTCTACGAATGTAATAAAAACCCCTGAGTGGCACCTGTAAATACATATTAATTATATGTCTTTTTTTTTTTTTTTTTTGGTACTGGGAATTGAACTCAGGACATTGCACTTGCCAGACAAGAATTTGTGCCACAATTATATCACAATCTCTGGCCCAAATATTTCACAAAAGGTAACGTTTATTTCAAGGTCAGTGTGAAGGCTGCTGTCCTTGTGTGAGAGCAAGTCCACACACATGAGGGTTTGGAAACAGTGGAGGTTAAAGTAAGCCACAGGCAGCCTTGAGTATCGCACTAAGCAGCCTGTAACTGTTTCTTAGAAAAACACTGATTCCCCACAAAGGGTTTTAAATAGAGTGAAAAGCCCATTCATGTTTTAGAAAGATCCTTCTCCTGGCTTCTAAGTGAAGGATCCTTCTGGTGACCCTAGTAAGAATGTACACTAGTGCAGACATTGATGAGGAGGCTCATGTTTAACCCACCAAAAAGATGAAGACTTGGCCCAGGGTGATGGGATAATGAGGTACCTAGTGTTTGAGAAGCAACCCTGACAGAAAGGAGATAAAGGCAAGGGAGGAACAAAGGACAGATGGGGTCCCTAGGGAGGAGTCCAGCTTCTTAAAGAGGGCCTGCCCAGTCCTGTGTAGAATCTTGGGAAATGGACCCAAGGCAATGAGGACAAAGGAGAAAGCTATGTACTTCAGAAGGTGAGGGGTGAGGGTTTAGCCTCCAGCCAAATGCATATGGCGCTGATACCTGAGTCCTGCACCCAGGGACTCCGTAACTGTGGACTGGACACTGAGAACTTTAGCTCTCTGTAACAGTACAGTGTGTCCAGCATGTCAACCTATAGTGTGGACAATCCTTTTCCTAGTGAGGCAGTCAGAAGAGGGCACAACTACTGCTGGCCACTGCCGACAGCCCAGCCAGACTTGCCTGAGCAAAGACGGGGCTCCATGACAGGCACAGGCACTCAGGCCAGTCTTCTGTCCTCAAGGCAGTTCCATTCACGATGGGCTTTATCCCACAGACATTTAAGATGGGCGAAGGACGGCTTGAAAATTCTCAAATGGGACTGATGAATTTCTCATCGCTATAGTTCAAGTATTATCAGAGTGGGCTCAGTCTAGCAGGACCAGCTTCCTCTGGGAACTAGCTAGACATTCAGACTTTAGGCCTCTGAATAGGAAAGTCCAGGGGTAAGAACTGACAAGGCGGCTTTTCCTGATTGAACTTTTAGAAGTATTTGCTCAATAACTGCAGACCCATGGGCAACCGTAAGAAGTACTGCAGAGTGACCACACTGTCTTTTGCCCATCCCATCATGTAAAGCTATAATACGACTTAGAGGCCAGGACGCTGCTGATGATAAACCGCATCTGCAGACAGAATGTGCCCATCACCACAGGGGTCTTTGTGTTGCCCTCATGTAGCTGTGGCCACTTGGTCCTCACCCTCGTCCCAGGATCCAGCCCTGTCACCCGCTTCTCCAGTCTTGTCATTGCATAAATATTATGTAGTCCCGTGCATGCCTCTAATCCCAGCACTTGAGAGGCTGAGACAGAGGGATCCCTGTAAGTTCCAGGCCAGCTAGGGCTACATAGTGAGCTTGAGGCCAGTCTGAACTGCTTGAGGAGGTCATGTCTTGAAAAAAATTAATAATGTTATACAAATGGACCCATAGAGCATATACCCTGGTCTTCTGTTAATTTACCACAATCCCCTGAAGAGCCTTCCAGGTGACTGTGCATACTCATGCTTTCTCCTGTATGTTGCTGAGTCCTATTCCACATGACAGTTATTTACCCATGGGACAGCTCAGCTGCATTGCATAGGAAAACCAGCTTCTACCGAGGAACGGCATCATTCAGTACTGCAAACATAAACTAATAAAAATTTTGAAACCTGAACAAAATAAAAGAAAAAACATATAGTACTCTGTAGCCTGCTTTTCACTGTGAAGTACCTCCCAGTTACTGTTTTAGGAAGTAGGAAAGCAGAGGAAAAGGTACACAGACCCTGCTCCCAACTATCTTTCTCTCCAGTGCTGCTCCGCAAGGCAGGAAAGAAATGCACTCTTAGGAAATAAATAGGTGAAAACTTAATCTAGGAATAAGAAGAAAGCCAGATGAAGGTTACAGACCAGGAAACACTGGGAGTGGGAGCCCAGGTGAGAGCTGATGGGGATAATTAAGACAAGGCTGTGGTGGTGTTTGTGGGGAGGCAGGGCAGACAGAATTGGATGTATTCTAAAGACAGAGCAGACATGGCCTGTGAGAAAAAGAAGACTCTGACATGATTCTCAGATGTGAAGCCTAAAATCATCGGTTAATGGGTTGTCATTTAATGTCATAAATCCTGACTGGAAAGCCAGTTAGTATGCTGAAATTAAGGGTGCTGAGTTGGCCAAGCCACGCTGGATATCATCTAGATAAGATCTGAATACACCAGTAACTATGGAAATAAAGACTGTATGTGAAGGAAGTTGTGCTTTGGTTTAAAAAAGGACATAGGAAACATTATTTATAATAGAGAAACGTTATAAGAATGTACTCAGATATGAAGTATTATTATTACTCTTTGGAAAAAACAAAACCATAGTCTCCCCCCGCCCACCCCGCAGAGTCAGTCTGTTACTACGGAATCACATCACAGGTGATGTCACAATCTGACCTCTCAGGGGAGACCTAGGCCGAGCACAGAAGGCGAAATGGAGCTGGGGAGGTAAAACCTGCATAACAACAAAGGAATTCCCGTACTTAAGAAATGAGTCAAACATCCGTGAAACAGAAAAAGAAGGTTAGTAAACTGAATGCCCTAGAATCTTACAAAGGAGCCTAGGAAATACACACATCGGTCTAGCCTTTACTTCTGTAATGCTGGGCAGACAGTAGTAACAGTTCAGGTAATGGTGATATGTAGAGGGACACAGATGAGGAGCTAAAGTAGTGAAAAATAGATGAACGTGTGTAGTGTAAGTCAATCCAACAACCTCGCAGTTATTGAGCAATACACCCATGTTAGTGGTAAAAGGACAAGCTCAGAGGCCTGCTGAGGTGCAGCCTTGGACAGAGGGCAGACACAAGAGACATAGAGAGATGTGCAAGTGCGCTGAGTTTTGGACATGGTCGGGGAAGAGGTGGTTTCAAGGCTGTGAAGGTGGCACTTGGGCAAGCCATGTCACTTGACAGAAAGAGGTGTACGTATAAACAGGAGGCAGGCAGGAGTAAGTCGCAAAAGCCCCGCTCCGCTCAGCGGTGGCAAGCCTACTGCAATGTTTTTCTTTGAAAACAAAAGATTTAATTTTGTGGAGGTTTTTTGTTTTGTTTTTTCCTGAATTAAAACCTCCATATTCTAGTTTAATTTGTGATGATAAGTGGGTTTTGGATTGCACCTTGGGCATTCTGTCTCTAAAATTTTCGTCATCCTGGCCCTAGTCTGTCAGATCAAGGAAATAAAAAGCCTAACTAAATTTACATTTTATAACACAGTAGGCAGACCCAGAAGTAAGCAGGATTCAAGGCTTGGCGTGATCAAAACGCTACATCTAAAGCTGAGTACTAAGTGCTGGATCAAGGCATTGAGAAGCATGGAGGAGAAGAAGTAGATTTAGGGTGTCTTTTGGAGTGAGCAGTGACAGATTATCAGGGTGATGGGTATGGCGAGTGTGGAGGGGTGCTGGAAATGTCCTCCAGTCAGTCCAGCAACCAAGTCACTCTCTGCAATCCCATTCTCATATGGCTAACACTGCTGAGCTGTTTGGGTTATAGAGCATAAATGGGTGAAAGAACATGGCTCTGAGAGGACTTTGGTCTGACCTGAACACTGAGCTCCTTAAACAGAAAACATTAAACCACGTGTGCTGGCGTACACCTGTAATTCCAGGGGTTAGGGCTGAGGCAGGAGGATCCTGAGTTTGAGATCAACCTGGGCTACCCAGTGAGCTCGAGGCCAGCCTGAACTACATAGTAAAGACCCTTTTTCAAAAACTCAAACTAGCTACGTAAATAAATAAGGATAGCACCAACTGAATCACACAGATGCTACTGAGTCAGAAATAGTGCTTCCATGAACTAAGGGTCTGCTCCATTAAAACTGGAAAAAACTGAATAGCTTTCCACACAGAAGTCACAGAGTCTCCTATTCAGTTTTCCGTACAAGCCCCTCTTTGGTCTGGATACTGAGAGTAATCTGATGTAAGAATAGAAGCCAGGTCCGCCAGGAGGACCGGGCTCCTTGCTTTAAAGAATCAGACTCATGCTAGTGAGGCCCGGGTACTGGGGACACCAAGGTTGTGATGACCAGGAAAACAGACAGAAACAGCTATGATTCTATGACAGCAGTTCCATAAGGAACAATCTTCAGAGCAATGGACAAAATAAAATTTATTCTGTGTAAACAACTTCACATTTAATGCTAAGTCATGCTGAGCCCTGGAAAATTCTCCAGTAGTATTTCTTCCGTTATCATTTCTAAATGATAAATGCTTCCTGCCTTGAAACTATAAGCCAACATATTTAGATGAATTTTTTGCATAATTCTTGATTATAACTTTTTTTAACTTGTTAGGAGAGAAAAAGTCTAAAGTTTATTTACAATATAGACAAAAAGACAAATTCTAGATTTACCCTTTTATTCCCAGACTCAAGCTTTCTGATGCCCTTGAGATTAGACATGAACAAACACCCTTTGTTTCCATATTAAGAATGATCCTGGGACGCGATACTCTAAAGAGAGCATAGACTCAGAAAAAAGACGGGAATCTGAGAAACCGGGCAGCCGTGTGGGCAGTCAGGTGAGCCGACCTTCTGTGCAGCTGTGGTGAGCGAATTACAGAGCAGAGGGCACCCTAAAAATGCCCGGGGATGGGGACTCATTGCGACCTGCACTGGGTACAGTTGTGTCCTGAGGAGGAGGGTAAGGGACCGTGGGGAAGCCCCTCCAGTCCACAGCCCTGGTTTCTACAGCGTCAGCAGCATAGAAGCAGGCCCAGGTCCCCTCCGCCTGGGTGCAGACCAGGGCGGGAGGGGAATCCAGCCTTCGCACTGACCGTTTTCTGCACAATCTTTCAGATGAGGCATGCAGGCAATCCGAGTCACTGGCTGAGATGTTGCCCCACGCGGGGTCACCTGTCGTGTAGACGCTGCCTCTGTGCAGCTGGGGGAGCTGGCCCCTACCGCATGGCACGTGTGTATATTCACACGCGCCTTTGGTGGGAGCAGGGCCAGCCGATCTCCATGATCAGGGTGAGCAGACTGCAGGGCTGACTGGGAGGGTAGCCACAGGCCCCCCGGGAGGGAGAGGACATGGGCATGGAAACTCCTTCACTTCCTCCCATGACCTCTGAGAGGGTGCAGAACCTTGCAGTCTGCCACAGTGCGGTCAGGGCCAGCAGCCACTCCTCTGCAGTCTGGTGAGCGTGACAGGTCTTTATCTCTGTGAATAAGCTCATCCTTGAGGCAGGACATAGGCCCAGGGAGGAGATGGTCCGCCATAATGATGTCTAGAGAAGAACCACAGGTGCAAAAACACGAGCTGCCACACTTGGTTTTTGGTTTTGGATGTTCTAGGAGAGTCCCCACTTTGTTTCTTCTCATGGAAGTTAGGTTCCGGCCAGAATCAGAGGGGCACACGAGGTCTGAGGCTAAACTAAGGACCTAAGAGGCCAGAGGCCTTTGCATAGTGGCTGTCGCTGCTTCCCCTGGCCTGGCCACTGCAAGAAAGGCACATGCGGGATGGCGTGGGTGCTGGGAATTATACCCCAGATGTCTTCTCTCCTCGACAGGAATCCCAAGAATCACCTGTCCAGAAGACCAACTCTCGAGGGCAACTTCCGCAACAACAGTGGTCCCGCACATCAGGAAGCCCACCCGATAGGCCTGCAGCAGAGGAGTCCAAAAGCAAGAACAACAGTCCTAAGGTAGTACTAGCGGTGACAGGAGGAGAGGGTGCGAGACGATGGGGTGCCAGGCCCCCCTCCAAGCACCAGCCTTGTCTGACACACGCCCCAGTGTGAGAGCTTCCAGCTAAGCCTCATCTCCCCACCGAGAAAGCTGAGGCGCAGCCCCGCCCAGCGCTGCACACTGACAGCTGCTCAGCCTTGTGCCCCAGCTCTGTAGGTCTAGGCGCTGGGCAAGGTCTCCTGCCTCCTTTTTTACCCTTCAGCCAACGCTAACCCTGGCTTTTGGAGGAGGCATGGCGAGGTCCACACAAAACAGCACTTGGATCGCATGCAGACGCAGAGAGGGCATCCCGCAGAGGGTGGGGGAGAAGAGGGATTCACAGGTGACGCGTCCATCCCAGCCAGGGCTGCCCAATCATCGCACCACGAGTGTCTCTGCAATGACAAGGGAAATAACCCTGAAAACAGAAGCGCAGCATTGCGCGTGGTGGTGACTCCCTGCAGGCTTTAGCGAAGGCCCTTGCTGTAGAACGGCTCCTTCCACTTGGGCAGCTCCTCCCCTCCTGCTCTGCTGGAGCAGGGCCATGCCCAGGCGAGCCCCTCCAAGACCCCAATCCATCCTGGCTCCTCTCCTCCCGCCCAGCACCCCTCCAGCTCCACGACCTCCCGGACATCCTCGGCCTCACCAAGCCATCACGAGGAGTCACCTCCGCCCCCTCTGTCCACGCAGCCCTCGCCGCTAGTGCCCACCGCGCCAACGTCCACCCCCGCGATCACGCCTCCTCTCGACTCGAGGTCCCTCACTGCCTCGGAATTCGACCCCCCCGGGCGCGGCAAGATGTATGACAACCCGGAGGCCTGGGCGCAAGGCATCGTGCGCGATGTCCGCGAGTCCCGCGAGTCCCGCGACTCGCGCCCGCCACCCCGCGAGTCCCGAGAGTCCAGGGACACGCGCCCGCCGCCCCGCGAGTCCAGAGAGTCCCGCGACACGCGCCAACCACCCCGCGAGTGCCGCGAGTCCCGCGACACGCGCCCGCCGCCCCGCGAGTACCCGGGGACGCAGCCCACCGAGTGGCGCGCGTATGGCCAGCGCCACGCGCAAGGCCCGGGCTCCATCTCGCTGGACCAGGACTGCCTGTCCGAGCTGCAGCCCCGGCCGCCCAGGTCCCACATGTCCTGCGGGGCCGAGCCGCCGCCGCCGCCGGCGGAGACGGAGCAGGAGGCCGAGGAGGAGGAGACCGAGGAGGCCTACTGGTCCTCGGTGAAGAAGCTGTACGAGAAGATCCCCAGCTGCGCGCGCCCGCGGCCGGTGAGCGCGCCTGCCCTGGGGTGTCGGGGCGGGGGGGAGGGGGAGGTGGGTCTGCTGGCCCACTGGAGCTGGGCTCGTCCTCGCTCCGCTCCTGACCTGTCCCTTGGTGGTCCTCCTCCCTGTCCTCTGCAGCCCAAGCCCAAGCATGCCATCACCATCGCAGTCTCCTCCCGGGCCCTGTTCAACATGGTGGATGACAGGCGAATCTACGAGCAGGAAGGTCTGGAGAAGTACATGGAGTACCAGCTCACCAACGAGAACGTGGTCCTCTCCCCGGGGCCCGCCTTCCGCTTTGTCAAGGTGCTTGACGTCCTGGTCCTCCTCCTCTTCCTCCCTCCTCCCCTCTTCCCTTCTTTCTCCTCCTGGTTCGCCCTCCTCCGCGTCCAAGCTGTCCACCGCGGGCCCTGGCTGGCCAAAGGGACCCTGGCCAACCCTGAGAGCAGTGCAGCCACCTGTTCTGATAATTCCTGGGTGACTCTGGCCGTCCTTGCACCCTGTTAGGTGTGCTTTCCTGGAGACTGCTCCGGAAGGGCCGTCACCACAGCCCCAGATTTGGGGTGTAGGCCTCCCTTAGCGGAACTGTGGTCCTTAGACCTGAGTGAAAGCCTCTGCTCTCACCCTTGAAGATGTGCAAAGAAACAGCCATGAGTTTACCATCTTGGGTATTAGAGATGGTAGGCCTTACCGAAACAGGATGAACTTGGTAGCAGACTAAGAAAATTTAAGCTACCATTAGGGACATGGATCTTTCTGAACCATGTTTCCCTTCTAACCAAACCCCTCCCTCATACACAATCGTTATACTTTAACATCAGAACCATGAAAAAATTACCGACACCTCTGAAAGTCCTGAGGCAGAAGTACTTGTGGGACGTGGCAGAAGCGTGACAGGAAACCACAAAGCAATTTCCAGGAACCAACGTTTACGATGTCAGCAGAGTGCTCCCCTCTGCAGCACCTATGCTGAGAGACTGGGAGGACGGGGATCGTGACCAGGGTGGCGCAGTGCCATGATATGTGCATTTCTGAAGCAGTCCCCGTTTCTGACAAATGATCATCAGATGATCAATAAAGGCAGACTTTACAAATAAAAGCAAACAGAACCTGGAAGGGCTAGTGTCGTCCTTCTCGGTACCTCCTTCCTTGAGATAAGTCTAGTAAACTGAAGGGCTCCTTTCAGACAGGGCTGGCCCCCCAGCTCCACACTCTGCCCACTTCAGGGGACCTGGGATCCCTGCAGAGTGTGGGACTGAGGGGCCAGCCCTCTCTGAAAGGAGCCTGGTGTCCGAGTGGACTCCTTGAGCTCCATCTTCCCCTAGGAGGCGCTGCCCAGCAGCCTCCCGGCCCACCTTGGGTCCCTCTTCACACCCCTCTTGTTTGTAACCCACAGGCCCTGCATCATGTCAATGCTAGACTGCGTGATCTGTACCCTAATGAACAGGACTTATTTGATGTTGTACTGATGACTAATAACCATGCCCAAGTGGGAGTGAGGCTTATAAACAGCGTCAATCACTACGGTAAGTAAAATAAATACCATGTGGAAGGCCAGCCTGCAGCTCTGGAAGAGAGAAGCCATGTTATTTTGCTAACTGTGGCCTAAGCAATGCAGCGTCTTTGATACTGACACCCCTTCCGCGTGTGGAATGTTTATTTGCCTATGTCAGGACAAGAAAGGCCATGTTCATTTTTAACTTCAGCACACAGTTGGGCTCAAAGCTCTGGATTTAACTTGTCAAGTGTGAGTTTCAAAGTCTTAATCCCAGGTCCTGCCATATATTTCTCTGTTTTATGTTTTTCACTTCTGAACTTGACTTCAAGGAGCTGTCAACCCAGAGGCTTTCTCTGTGTGATCAAACTTCCTGCTCACCGCAGATCCATGTTAAGGGTTTAAAGGTTTTCACCGCTCCTTCCACTCTTAAAATCTGATTCTCCCAGCTGCCCTCTCCCACACATCAAATCTTTGCTCATGCCAGGAAAACTGTCTTATTGCTTTACATGGAAAATTTGATTGACTCTATCTCCAGAGCATTTCCACCAGTGTGCTACTTTTTCTTAAAGTTTTCATTTTTCTACTATGAGATGCTTGACTTGTTATTTAGGACACAGGCATTCTAAGTGACAGACCCAGTCTTTTGGATATGTGACACCAAAATCAGGTTTGAATAATGCACATTTCAATTGACTGTATTTGTAAATAATCAAACTATCTTATGAGCTGCTATGTTTTGATTTTGTACGATTTTAATTATAAGGCTGGTTCCTTACAAAAATATACTTCTAATGATTTTACTTTTTAAAAATATAGCTTTGTAGTGTTATAAAGTCAAAGCAGAATATGTGTACAAAAGACTGAGCATAGCTGAGTATCACATGATAATTGCCCTACAAGTGAAACTTGTTACTTTAAAGACACAGATTCTTACGTATGTCTATCCTGTAGCGTGATCAGAGCTTTGAGGCTGGGCATCTACAGAGTCAGTTGTTTGACTCTGAATCCTCCCCCATGAGCACAGCTCTCTTTATAGATTAACAGCCTTTCTCCCAGAAGAGTTATTTCCCTTTTCTGGGTGCTGAAGGGAATTTGTAACTCCCTCTGCTGTGGCCTTTGTTATGTTATAATTAACTCTTTACATGTTTAACTTCTCCATGCACTATGATCTCCTTGAGAAGGGGGACACTGTTTTAATTATTTCTGAGGTCCTAGTGTCATCAAGTATTTTCAGGATCATTAAAATAGTAATCCAGGATGTACGGTCTACTTCTGTATCACACATGGCCAACACTGGCTTAAGTGAACAGTGAGAGTATTTTGTTAACACCACTGCACACACACCCTCCTCTACTTGTCCGTGGCTCCTCCTTACTTCCTTGGCCCAAACCAGCATTGTGAACAAGTGATCCCACTCAGTTGTCCATGTATATCATGTATAACTACCCAGTTTACCATAGATAGATACATAGATAGATAGATAGATAGATAGATAGAGATCGATCAATATCTGGAAAAGTCTTTGATTAGATACAGAATATTTTATCAATCTGTTCTCATCACATGGAACATGTTTTGCTATGCTCATTTTGCATAAATATCAGTTTTACTTCTTTAGGATAAATAGCTAAAAACAAATGAGTCCTAGGTCAAAAGATAAAACCTCTAAAAAATCTTGACATATATTGTCAAACTACTTCCTAGACAATTGGTAGCCATTTATGTTTTCATCTGTGACATATGTGGGTGTCTATTTTACAAACTTCTTATTGGCAACCCATGTATTTTTGATTGCTGTTGATTTGAAAGGCTCTCAGCAATATTCAAATACTGATTCTGCTGATGATATTAACATTTTCAATTCAGAAAAGTTACAGTTTTAGATATTTTATTGTTTTTTAAAAATAGTTCAATTCCTATCACTACTTTTTATTGTGTAGTTACTGAAGTAATACAAAAAAAATCATACAGCCACACTTTAACACCATTTCAGCAAGTGAGAAGGCACCCTGCTCCAGTCCAGATAGGAAGCAGATGCATGGGCTCAGGTGTGCCCTGTAGGTGAGAACCAGAGTGCCTGACAGATCTTTCTGGGTCAGAGCCTGGCTCTGCAGTGGGTACAAACCTGCCACGGAGTGGTTGAGAGGAACTAGCATGGACTGTGTGAACACATGCATACCCTGGAATTCACTAGACCCCCACCCTGGTATGTGCAGTACCTGAGGATCTCTTCAGTACCGATGCGATGAAAGTGATTCTGGTACTTCAACTCTTTCTAAGGGGACTTTCACTTAGATTTACACATGAACTCACTTGGATATAAAAACACACTCGGTATTCCTAAATTAACTTTGTTTAGGATTCACAGTGTTTTGCCTTTAATCTCAGCCATGACAGAGTCTCTCTTTCCTGACAATAGGGTTATTCATTGACCGCTTCTGTTTGACTGGTGGGAAGAGCCCCATTGGCTATTTGAAAGCATATCTTACCAACTTGTATCTTTCCGCGGATTCTGAAAAAGTACAAGAGGCAATACAAGAAGGTATTAATCTGGTTTTATCCTTGCAGCTAGTAACAGGGTCTGCACTAATGGCTGCTTACCTTAGGTTTCCTGTAGGATTATGTGGGTTATGTTCTGTGTGTTCTGGTCTGGTGTCTGCACAGGTGGCAGCCCTGAGGTTTGACCTTCCTGGGGGGGGGGCATCCATCATGATTGTCCTGCAGCCCATCTAGCAGTCCTATCCCTTAGGAGGCAGAGACACTGATAGAAATCTGGGGTGTGTGGTGGTGCCCAGGAGTTCCTTTATCCATTAACAGCTCAGCAGCAGCATTGAGGGTGGGGAGAGCTTTAGTTTGTTTTAAATAGAAGAAACTAAAACCCATGGCTCTGAGATGAGGATGAATCAGTCCCCCTGATCACTCAGGAATTGCCTCTGCGACAATGTTTGATGGAGCCAGAGACATGGCTTACTGTGACACCCAGCTCCGCGTGGCCTTTGATGGAGACGCCGTCCTCTTCTCAGATGAGTCTGAGCATATTGCCAAGGAGCATGGGCTGGACAAATTCTTCCAACATGAAAGCATGTTTGAGAACAAGCCTCTGGCTCAGGTAGGTTCCAAAAGCTCTTAATTTTGATTTACCTATTTTCCAACATATAGATACTAGCTCTTTATGCTGGATTCTGAAATTATTTTAGGAATGCATCTCCTCACTATCTTGTCTTTGAAGTTTTAATTCTATCATTCATGAATTCCTTAGAAGCATTTGTTGCCAACAGCTTTTGGAAAATAATTCTGTAACTGTCCTTCCCGTAATAATGAGTATATTTCCTCCAAATTATGAGTAGCAGAGCTGACACAGCTTACTAATCAGCTATTTTATGATTATTGGTTCTCCATATAGTAAGGTCATTTCCAATAGTTTTAGTAATCGTTAGTAGGATTTCTCGGTCCTTAACCACAAAGTCAAGAAAGATGTGGTATAATTGAGGAAGTCTGAAAATTCAGAGCTTGACTCTGAATCACATAATGAGCCTCAAATAAACACAACTATGACCACCTAATCAGATTGAAAGTAAATATTTAGCTTTTTTGGGATACACCTATGTATTGCAGTATTAAAATCAAGGTCTAAAATGAATGAATCCTAAAGCTTCTGAACCAAAGGAAATTTGAAATGTCAACAACGTTCTCCACACAGAATCTGAACTGGTGGATCACTTATCTTTATTCTATGAATCTTCCCAGTGATTGTCTCAGGTTCTATGCTCTGTAGCTGCCCTTTGATCTGAGCTCTCTGATGGATTCAAAAGAAGTAATGGCTGTTTCAGATTGTCTAGGTGTTCTTGTCACTAGGTTTGGAGTAATATTTTTAAAACTTTCTACATCTCTGGCAGATTGCAAATGTTCAAATTACATTCCATCATACATTTCAGTGACTTTCCTAATATTTCCTTATTTTATTTATAAAGTACATACTTTTACTAATGTACAAATATATAAAGTGTAAAATATAAGAAAAATAGATAAGAGGATGGGATGGCTTCCTAGTCTGAATGTAATGACATAAATTCAGTACTCTCCATTTCTCCCTATTGGAAAGTACTCACATGCAACAAGAACTATATCCCTTGTATTTCAGAAACAAACTGTGACCAGGGTGGCTTGAGCTAACAATCACTACAACAACTTTGCCAGTATTACCACAAAAAAACTTACAATTTTGCACTGATATGTATACTTCTCACTTTCAGAAAGTAAATTTACTTGCTTTTTCTGACATTTACACTTCAGAGAAAGCAGAAACAAATGTTTACACAAGAACTATGTCTTCACTCAGCAGTCTGTGTTCATGATATCAGACAAAAAGTCTCCGAAATGTGAAAACAAGCAAATCTTCTAATACCCTTCGCCTACCCAGACATGAACCGTCCCAAGGAAAAGCAGGCTAAGCCAATAAAATTGATTTTAAAAGGAGCAGCATCAAACATATGCAAAGCGGCTAGGACAAAAAGACAAAAGAAAGAAATAATATAACAAGTGAAGAACCCTCATAAGTTCCACCATATAAGTAACGATTGTGGCTACATATTTATGTAGCTATAGTAGAATCAGAAACACAGAAATGGAATTATCAAAGAATATATGACAAATTGTGAAGTGATA
The DNA here is from genome assembly GCF_034190915.1 of Cavia porcellus. NCBI lineage: Eukaryota > Metazoa > Chordata > Mammalia > Rodentia > Caviidae > Cavia > Cavia porcellus. Next base: position 241,561,774 of record NW_026947484.1, read on the forward strand.
AAATGTTAGAAATGAGAATTTAAAATAATATTTTAGAGAGAAAAAAATGACAAAAGTAGATCTTAAGAAAAATCAACATATGTATAAGTGGAATTTGTGAAAAAAAGAAAACATTAAAATTATGTTGGTGGGGTGGGGTTACATATAAAGAAGCACGTTTATATAAAAATACACAGCAGGGAAATATCCTTGAATCATCAGGAAACTTTAATGCCTATTAAAGAATTAAATTATTGTTAACTTAAAGGCCCACATTGTGTGATGGGGGAAAAAGCCAGAATGGTAATCACTGAGATTATGGCAGATTGAAACTATTTTGACTTCAAAGATGAACAATTCTTTGGGCTGCCTTCCAGAAAAAAATCATCACCATAAATGGTAGGTAGATGCTGGGGTATCAAGCTCCCTTCAAGCTTCTAAAGAGATTCACTTAATGGCAGAAGATGATTTATAAGATATTATGGAGAAAAACAATCAAGTTTTTCTTGTCTATCATCAAGTGAAGATGAAATAGTTCTACACTTATGAGCACTGTACGCAGGCCAACCTCAGGATGATGGGTGCCCTAAGGTACTCTGGGCATAGGATATATTGACAAGATTTAATACTAAAAGAGCTAAAAGACCAGAGAAACGGGGAAAAAAATTCAAATACTGTGTATTAACAAAGCAAAAGTTATAGAGCTAATAAAAACGGGATAGTGTGGTGTGAAACAGTCTATCTATGCTGCTATCTTCAGTCACAGTAGCCAAAGATTAAATGTAAGGATAAAACTGCGCATTTGATCAATAAAAAGTATAGGCTGTTTAATAATGTATATGTAAATACAAGGGGATACTAGGTGACAAAAAATAGAGCATGTTGAAGTCAGGAGCAGAGAGATGGCCAATTAACCCTTATTTCTTCATTTCTCATTGTAACAGATAACAGACTCACAGTTTCACAGACCAGAGATGTGTGGGTACCATAAAAGGTTATAGTCATAAAGATAACCAGTAGAAGGAAATAACACAAGGTTTCTTAATAAAAATAAAAACACAGAACCAATGTCAAGTGTATTTGAAATAGGAATAAATGTAAATATGCCAAAAGTTAACTTATTTAAAAATAAATTTTTTTGTATTGGCTTACATAGCAAGATCCAATTTTCTGTTGTACAACAAGGGATACAACTAAGTATTTAGAAAGGTTGAAAAAGGAAGAAAGCAAGAAGATATATAAAGATCTGTAAATGTGAAAACAGAGCGGTAGAGTTAGCACAGGAGTATACTTTCACAGCTGAAATGTAAAAATGTAGAAAGTTTTAAAAGTAGTACTTTTGACAACCAACTGGAGTTTGTTAAGAGTGAGCATCTTTCTGTGGATAGTTTACATCCAGGGTCCTTAATTGTTTATAGAACATCCTTTCACACTTAAAATATCTTGGCTTAGTTGACAAATTACAGGATCGTCTTGGGTTTATTCCAGGAATGCAAGGACAGGTGCGTATCCTAAAATACACTCACATAAACCCAAAGAGGTTTACAATTGTGTTGAAGCCAGCTCACACTGCATGCCACACAGGAGTACGTATTTATTAAGTTCTTAAAAGCCTCTGGTTTTTCAGTGGTTGTTTCCTTCCACTTATTCAGTGGTCACTTCCCTTCACTCATCGAGTGACATGTGTTCCATTTGTAGGGTCCTCTGAAAGGCTTTCTGGAAGATTTGGGCCGACTGCAAAAGAAGTTTTATGCCAAAGATGAAAGGTTGCTTTGTCCCATCAGGACCTACTTGGTTACAGCCAGAAGCGCAGCCAGCTCCGGCGCCCGTGTGCTGAAGACCCTCCGCCGGTGGGGCCTGGAGATAGACGAAGCTCTCTTCCTTGCTGGAGCCCCCAAGGGTCCAATCCTGGTGAAAATCAGGCCCCACATCTTCTTTGATGATCACATGTTCCACATTGAAGGGGCACAGAAATTTGGCACCATCACAGCTCATGTACCTTATGGCATCAGTCAAAAATACACTGGTTAGGGATAGAATGAACCAAACCATGACAGTCTAGGACAATAGAGGACGCCTCTTTTGGACATCTAGGGTAATTAGGTATTTCAAAAGACTGGACCTCAGCTTAGCTTCTTTGTAAAGGTTTTCTCTTCACTTCTTCGAAAACATTTGAACTCGAAGTTACCTTCAAAATACTTCTCTTCAAGCAGTCAACACTGTTGAATGTCACTGCACCTATTTCTGTGTAAGGCATAATCATTGTTTGGGATGTTTCCAGTTTGAATATTTGAGAGCTAACGGGCTGTTTCAGAAGCTTGCTTGGTTTCACAATGTATGGCTCCTTTTCTGGGTGGAGATGGAATGGATTGTTAGCCATCATCTATAAGAGTGGTCTTCACGAGTGAGTGAGTATGGCTAAGTTCACTCTTGGAAATGAGAATGTCAGTTCACCTGGATTTGGATGGTGCACATCTGGAAATCAGTTAATTTTTCCCACAGGGCACATTCTAAAATGGCCTTACACAAAACCAAGAAAGGTCCTTCGAAACTTCCTTGGTGGGTTAATTGCTTGGGGATCACAGACTTAATTCTTTAAGTCTCTCACGTTGAGCCTACAGACTGACCCAATACTTGCATGGTAAAAAAGTAAAAGAAAAAAAAAAAGAACTAAACACCTGATGATGTGAAGTGTAGTATTTTTGGCTTCTCATTGTCATTTCATTGTGACTTTTTGTCGTCATTTTGTTTTATTTTTAACAAATCTTGTTGTTGACCATAGTATGCCCTATGCTGGATACTGGTTAATAATTTTCACATTACTTCGTTTTCTTATCAAATTAAATATTTTCAATATAGGATTATTATTACTGTCCTTTTTAATTGAGGAATTAAATTCAGGGAAATTAAGATTCAAATCTATTTAGTAGCTTGTCCAAGAATGTGAAGACAAGAAATTGAAGGGACAAAAATTCAAATTCAGTTCGTACTACAAAAGCAACATGTACCTCATTCCTGTCTGTCACTTAGACTGCCTTCCCTCAGAGGTGCTGCCTTTAGACCATTCTGAAGCAGCTTAGTCGTTCCAATTAAGGTCACCATGTCAGCTGAACAGCAGAAACGCAGCAGATCTAAAACTTTCCTCCCGCCTCCTGCCTTCACGTTCTCTATGGCTCTCATACCCCTACCTCCATCTCTACCCAGCCTGTACATACCACTCCTGGCTGTCGTTGTGAGAAGACCAAACTGGACACACATCTTTTGTCCAGTTCTGTCCCCTAATTTGATGTAACCCAGTCTAAAACATTGTCACGATGCTTCTCCTGTATTCTTCCAGTGTTAGTAAGATCATTTGAGGATAATTTTTCCTGTGAAGACCATGACCATATCTTCTTCAGTGGCCACTTAACTGTAACTTGGGAGCGACACCTGGAAGCTGTCAGAGGTGCAGATTCGCCACCCTGCCCCACACCTTCTCAAGCAGGAACCTTCAGACTGGACCTTGAATATGTTTTCCTTCTGTACCCCAACCCCTCCAGGTCCTTCTGATAGGACCTAAAGTTTGCGATCCACCAAAGCACACTTTTCCAGCAGATTCACAGTTAAACTCTTAAGGCTCATCCTCAGGGTCCAAGTACAGGCCTTCCTCCAAGAGGCGAAGGTGCTCTGCACTAAGGCAGCACTTGTAATTCAGCCTATGAATAGATGTGTAAATTTAAGGGTTCATGAGGTATCCCACAGGGATGGTCTCCTCTGCGCAGGGTGCAGCAGGCTCCGCCTCCTTACCCAGCTGCAGAGCAGGTCTCCTTAGGGCCCTGGGGTCTAGCAACTGATTCCAGACTACAAGTCCCGGCAAGCCGCGCGAGCACCGCCGGCCGCCCCAGAGTTCCCCGCGCTGCCGGCCGGCTGGAACCGTACGGGGTGTGTGAGCCGCTGGCCCGGAAGGCGATGGCCGTGGCTACCACTGCGGCGCTCCTGGCTGCCCTGGGCGGGTCGCTCTGGCTGCTCGTCCGACGGTTCGTGGGGCGCGAAGTGCTGCGGCTACACGGAGGCGGGGACGCCGACCTCATGCGCGGGAAGACGGTGTTGATCACCGGCGCCAACAGCGGCCTGGGCCGCGCCACGGCGGCCGAGCTGCTGCGCCTGGGCGCGCGGGTGATCATGGGCTGCCGCGACCGCGCACGCGCCGAGGAGGCGGCCGGGCAGCTGCGCCGCGAGCTCGGCGGGCCGGGGGCGGACGACGCCGCCGGGGCCGGCCCGGGCGAGCTGGTCGTCAGGGAGCTGGACCTCGCCTCGCTGCGCTCGGTGCGCGCCTTCTGCCGGCAGCTGCTGCAGGTGGGCCGCCGAGGCCGGTGTCCGGGAGGGACCCAGCAGGGGAGGGCGGGCGCCGGGCCCCGGCCGCGGGGCGAGCCCCGCACCAGCCTCCCGCGTGCTGCTGTTGTAGAGCGAGCTGTGCAGCCCGCGCCCCGCCCCAGCCGGGCGGGACCTCACCGCCTTCGCTCGCTTTCCCTTCCGCGCGGGTGGGGCGTGGCGCTTGCTACCGCGCCACCCCTAGCCTGCTTTTGGCCTGTTTTCCCAAAGGCCAGAGTTTGCAGTCTTGGTGATCGAGCTCCAAACCCTGAAGAGAGACGGAATGCCCGTCATTAGTGAACATTCCCTGTGTGCCAAGCATTTCAGATACATTTTTGAGTTTTAAGTGAAATTAAATACCTTTGACTGTTGTCATCTAGTCTTCACAGTAACCCTGTGAGGCAGACATTACTATTTCCATTTTATAACTGAGGAAATAGGCGTAAGAAGGCTAAGTATCTTTGGGGTCCATTGCTTTAGCCTCTGCACTGCACTCCTGTTGGGGAGCGGAGATGCTTTTGTGCAGATGGTAACTAGTATTCCACTCGTATGGAAACCCTGCGTGGAGACTGAGATCAGAGGGCTGCTTACAGAGATGACTTGGACATTGCACAGGAAAGGTGCCTGTATGAAATGGAATCTCTGAGCTTAACGAGAGATTCCCAGATTTTCTGTTTTTCATATCCTAAGCCAATAGAAATATCTACAAGTTCACTTATTAAATAATTAGTTCAAATGACCTATTAACTATTTCTTAACAGCTCAGTAACTACTTGAAAACATAATTCCGAGGGAAAAAAATACCTTTATTGTATTCTTAATCATAATTGCCAGTGTTAATGTGTGTCTACTGATCACTGCACCCCTTCATCCGGCCTAGGATGGAAGGAGGTGTGGCCACCCTTGTCTCATTGCTAAAAAGTGAGTTCTACAAAGAAATGACTCCGTTAGAGGAGGGCAAGATGTGAACCACCTGGCTCTGGCAATTCCTGAGATACTAAGCACCATCACCTTGCGTGATTTTAAAATGCTCCACAGTACTCTAGTAGGGGTTTGTGCTGCTGTGTCTCGCACATCGTGTTACAGTTGGAGGGCGCTGGCGTTTTTGTTCTTGTCGCCTGTATTTCATTATCAAATGTAGTAATCTGTAAGAAATTTTCGGAGCAATAGAAATGGATCTTCCTGTTTTTAATTAAAGTATAGGTGGGGCTGGGTATGCTTTTTATACCTGATATCTTTGCTAATTTGAGAACTGGAGACAGAGCAAATTAAAAAGTAGGAACCCAGAGTTGTCATTGCTTCTTATTTACCTTCCTGCCTGGCTCGGAAGTTCAGTAACTATAATTAGAAGGAAAAAATTGAAGTGTAGGCTTCCCACAGGTTGGCATTCTTGGTATTTATGGCCTTTATCTCTTAGAATTTAAAAAATAGTAAATGATAAAGTGTTAAAATAACGCAAGCCAAGCAAAGAATGATGGCTCAGAAATGATTAATTTAGGAAACCTTTCCAAAGGATTAGTGAGAAAGAACACTCCTTTCTTCCCCCCATGGGTGAATTCTTGCCTTCTTTTTGAAGTTGGCTATTGGAAAACCTAAAAGTTCTTACACAGGCCAGAATGAGAAATAGGTAATCTTCTGACAGGTAGGCTTTGATAAAAGTTGTGAAATTTAACACATTTTTCTTCTCACTTGTACTTGGCAAAAGGGCCAGTGACAAAAGGGCTTGAAATTTGCCCTGGAATTAATTTAATCATGAGTCATCGCTGGATCTTTCCATCTGGAATGTACACCTTTCTTCTCTTTCCAGCCAGAGGCATAGAGGAGCCAGAAAAGGGCTGGAGAAGACCAGCTTACATAATTTAAGGGATGAGAGGACTTCCCTGTGAGCGCTAAGTCTTAGGCCTTCTGTTTGTGAACAGTCAGAAGTCCAAAGTTCTGACTGCCAGTACCCTAAATGAAGGCCCATTGACGTGAAAGATGGTTTCCACATAGGAATGCGTGATGGAGGTTAAGGATTTGTTGATTATATACCCATTCCTTAGTCCTACCATTGTGAGCCTCGTATTTATGAGTCCCTGTTTCTTATGTTTTTATATTCCCGGAATTTTCACTTAGTTTTTTTTATTTTACTCATGAGGTTCTTTCCAGTGTCATGTTTGTATCCCTGAGTTTGCTTGTTGCTTATCGCAATTTTAAGGAAATGCCTTCTAAGGTATTGTTTTGTTTCCACAGTGCCTTTACATTTAGAGAAGCGCAATCAATAGAAAGCAACTTTAACCTCACCTCTGGAGTTGATACTAATATGTTTGGGAATAACCATCTTGACGTTTCTTCTGCTGCATGTGTTCTCTTGCTCACCTGCACACTAGCTATGTTTTAAAAAGCTCCACTTAGCCAAACTAGTTTTCTAATTAAGAGAAGATTATGCCTTAGTGTCTGACTTTTTTCATTGTGTCACTTAGTAGCTCTGTGACACTGGGCAGGACACTAGCCTCTGTGCTTTGGTTTGCTTATGGAGTTACTAGCAGTGTATAATGTTAAAGGCAAAGCAGAAGGCCACACCCCTGTTAAACATGAACTCTTTTTTCCACTTTCCTCTCAATTGAAATTTCTTAAAAGCTATTTTGTGGAATTTTAGTGTTTTGCAATAATTTCTGAAATTATAGCTGCATTTATTGTAATTTTGATATGATCTCAGGATTAACATGGTAACGTCCAAATTGCTATTTTCCAAGTTCACATGAATTTAAAGGGAGAAATCTGGAATCATTTGAACGCTTTATCCCAGTTTGCTGTTTCTCTGTTTTAAGAAAGATCTTAATCTGATCAGATTGCTAGCACCTAGGTACACATATTTGTAATCATCAGGTTGCAGAAGCGTAACACCAGAAATGGAGTTGCAGATACAGTTTCTGCATCTCTCAGCGACAGGTTTCTGTGAAGTATTTTCATATTATTTTAATAAGTGAGAAAAAGTAGCATGGAGTGAGATATGACTACCAGTTTGAGGAATAGCCTGCAGAGGAGTCCCTGCTCTGTACTGCAAAACAAACTGGCACTTTCAAGTAGCCCTTAAACCCATGGGCTAAGAACTGAAATGCTTTTAGTTTCAACTTTCCTTTTTATTAAAATGTATTTCCCATGAACAGAGAGCTTGCAGACACGCGTGCATAATGCTGCATTCTCTTTTTGATGTTTGAAGGAAGAGCCACGGCTGGATGTCTTGATCAATAACGCAGGGGTTTTCCAGTGTCCCTACATGAAGACAGAAGATGGGTTTGAAATGCAGTTTGGAGTGAACCACCTGGGCCACTTCCTTCTCACCAACCTTCTGCTTGGACTCCTCAAAAGTTCAGCTCCCAGCAGGATTGTGGTGGTTTCTTCCAAGCTTTATGCATATGGAGACATCAACTTCGAAGACTTAAACAGTGAACAAAGCTATAACAAACGTTTCTGTTACAGTCGGAGCAAACTGGCCAACATTCTTTTCACCAGAGAACTGGCCCGCCGCCTCGAAGGTACCAACGTCACTGTCAACGTGTTACACCCCGGTGTTGTGCGGACCAATCTCGGGAGGCACATCCACATCCCACTACTGGCCAAACCGCTTTACAACTTGGTGTCATGGGCTTTCTTCAAAACTCCGCTGGAAGGAGCCCAGACGTCCATCTATTTAGCCTCTTCGCCTGAGGTGGAAGGTGTATCGGGAAAGTACTTTGGAGATTGCAAGGAGGAAGAATTATTACCCAAAGCCATGGATGAGTCTGTAGCAAGAAAACTCTGGGATATTAGTGAAGTGATGGTTGGCATATTAAAGTAACCACGTAGTAAGAGCTGTTTACAAAAACACACATCAGGAATGGTGTGGATTGACGCTACTTGAAAAATTTTGGGTCTGTCTGTCATAGCACTGCTAGAGAATATGTTGACGTTTACTGTAAAGTTATTGTTGGACAATTTCAGCAAAGGTGTTTGAAATATAGCTGTAAATTTAATGAATTATACATGTTAAATATTAATTGGGTGAGTATAATTACAAATCTCATAACAAAGTAAGTATCTTGGAGGGTTACCGAATGACTGAGTTTCATGGCTACAGTGTTAAGTGTTTTCTCTGCAATGCTGATGCTTTTGTGGGGGTGATATGCCTGGTGTGTGCATCCAGTTCTTGACTTGGAATAAATATACTGATGCAGATTCTCGTGCATTTCTTCAGAAGTGTTACTGAGTGCAGTCTTCGTGTGTCATTAGCTTGCCTACACCTTACACACTGCTCCAAGAGGTAACACATCTCAAACCCAAATCTCTGTCATAGCCTTGTTTCATGACCTGTGATGGTTTTCAGTCGCCATAATGCTGGGTTTTCAGCCCTTCACCCCTTCAGCTATGGAGGTCTGTTTTCAAAAGGAATCTTTTATGCACATATAAAACAGATTGCAGCAAGGCTGTGGGGCTAGAGTGAAAAGGCTATTTCAAAGGGGTCTTTGTAGAATATAGTAATTTATAAACTACTGCTTCAAGGTCCTGAGCTGGCAGCAGACCTCTTTCGCCCTTCTGCAATAATGAAAAAATTCTCTCTGCACAATCCAACGTGGTAGACTAGAAACCTGTGGACACTGAACACTCGAAGTGTGTTTAGGACTGAACTCCTTATTTAATTTGTTTAGGTAGACATGTTCAGCGACTCACATCTTGGGTAGTGCGTCTCTAGTCCTGCCGTCAGATAGTCTCATCCTGCCTCCAGCCATGCACCACACAAAAGTCATTTCAGCACTCAGGAGGCTGAGGCAGGAGAAGTGCTGTGGATTTGAGGCCAGCCTGGGCTACATAGTGAGATCCTTTCACGAAAAACAAAAACAATGTGTACGTAGAGTTGTTTTTTCTAAACCACAGCCTTTGTGAGCTTTGGTATAAGTGGGTTTTGGATTGCAGTTTGGCGCTTGGTTGCCATCCTTGCCCTAGAGGTTCCCATGCACTGCTTTCTCCAGGATCTGTAGGCAGAAACAACTTTTTTTCTTTGCACTGTCTTGGTAATTTTGCTTCAAGTGCAGTAATTATTCATTCACTGACCCAATTAAGACAATTGGAACAATAATTCTGTAAGGAAAAAAGATGTGTTACCATTAATTTTTCTCCCAAGAATCAAAGTATAGTCCCTAACAGGGAGTAAAAAATTAAATAATGAATGAATGGTATGAATATAGGCAGTTGAGCCCAGACAATATTGTACATATCATAGTATCACCAGTATCTACCTTAAAGTTTTAGTTGTTTATCTTGCCATTTCTTAATCCTAGAAAAGGAATTACAGCCTGTGGATACAGAGGTCCATTGTGGCCATAGGCTAATCCTTGACTGGTTATTTTTAGGACAATTTGTAGTATCTGGTTACCAGTATCAATTCTTTTCAACAATGACACTTTTGGCAAGTCGCACAGGTGTGTTTTCTGTTAGAGCACTGTGCTCTGCACGTGAGACACTTCCTGTCGCAGGTGTGCCTGCAGGTGTAGTGGGTATAACTTCATGGTGCTCTTTGAAACATGTTTTCTTTAAAAAGTAATCCTACAAAAAGACCTGCCGAGCTTAGAAATATGGGCAGGAAGTAGACCAGCATGCAGCTTGGGAAAGTGGAAGCTAATAAATCTGTCCTACACCTTGCTTCATTAAAAAGGAGTTCCTTTTTCATTTTATACCATCTTTTCTGGCTGCATTTTGATATCTGATGTTTTGCAGGGGGTTTGGAGCTTTTTGAGCCTTTCAGAGTTCTTATTTGTGGCACCATAGTGAAACAGAGTTCATTAATTTATCATGATGGAAAACCAGAAACTGACCCGGAAACATCAACTATAAACATAAAGTAAGATGCCATTTGGAAGGTGTCCTCCCCACCGAGAGCCGGGAATGGCAGTCTGCCTGCTGGACTTTGATCATCACAGCTTTCGCCTCTCCTTTCTTCCTCCTGTTGACTCACTTCTAACCATTTTTCTGGGCAAAACAAAAAAAGAGCATTCCGTTACTTTGATTCTTTCATCTACCCTTGGCAAAATACTGGTAGAGAGGAGCCTGCCCCATGCCCTGTGGTGGCATAAGTGAATTGAAACTCTTATCTTCTCTGCTGATTCTTTCTGGGTTTTTTTTTTTTTTTTTTTTTTTTTTTTTTTTTTTTTTTGGTTTTTTAAAGCTGACTTCAGTTTCAAACACCTTGTTCCTACAAGAGTTTAGATTGCTGGGCCTTTGCCCCCACTCCACACGGAGCAATTATTTTATGTGGTGGCGATCTAGGCAGGGTTTGATTAGGAAAGCGATTTCACTTTTTAAACACCATCCCTAAATTAATTTTCCTGGTGTCAAGACATTGTCAAAGACATTGACCCTCTGAGCTGGTGTTTTTTGGCTTTATGTGTCTTTCCCCAGCACCCAATCACTACTATCAATACTAATAGGAACTGGGCATTAGTGATAGGTCAGTATTTAGGGGGAAACTACATTGTAAACCACAGATTAGCATACATATATTTTAAAGCCAGATTGCAAGTTTTAAAGCCTTGTGAGCCAGACACAGCACGCATTACATAGTCTTACATCCTGTGCATGGGAACTGCTCTTCCTCTGTAGGGTTGCTGCTGTTTTCCTGTATCAATTCTAATCTATGACTTTTCTTGCAGACTCATGACATTAGAGAGTGTATTTCTTAATCTGTCTTCAGCTATAGGTTCTGATGTGAGAAACAGCAGTTATCTGCCTGCAGCTTTCTCCCCCGAGAAACCTGCTGGCCTGGCCAGAGATCTGAGATCATCTATATTTGAATACATAATTAATTCCAAATGTCCTAAGGAACACCGAAGAGGACATGTTACTAATTACTGTTCAGGAGCTTGTTCCTCACAGACAGCTTCAGAAGTTCCACAACCCTCCTGTGGACAGTGGGGAGTTAAATTAGTTACAGGTTAACATGGAGGACGATATTTAATTACTAAAGGAAAGTGGAAAACAAGCTGCTTTATGTAGACAGAAGTTTTGTTAAGCCAGATGTTTAATCAAGTACAGTGGAATCTAAGCTGCCATCTCATGGACTTGCTGTGATAACTTCTTCTCCATTCTCTATAAATAAATACATAAACAAGTGAATACTGGCCCCCATAACGTGGACGGGCTACCAGTGGTGGCAGACCTGTGGCTCGTGTGCTGCCGTGGGCCGTATCACTGAAAGCTGTGAAAGGTTGGCCACCGCCGGAACTCAGCTGCCCACTGCTCCAGCACACCGTCCAGCCTTGACTCCCTTCTGCTCTGCTGTATACTTAGGAAGAGTGAGTTGTGTACCATTCATTGAGCAAATACTTGCTGAGTGCCTATCGTGTGGAAGCATTGACCTTGTGTCTGGGGTGGAGCAGCCAGTGGAGAAACTCGCCCCGGACTGTACGTTGTGTTAGCTGCAGTTGTTAGTAAGCATACTACAAGCTGCCAGGGGTTATGTTCCAAACTAACGGGACAAGGGAGCACAAAATTTCTGCAGAAGCTGAGCAATTTGCAACAATAAAGGCAAATCGCTATACATTTACTGTTGAATAAAGCTTCAAAATGTCACGTAGTAAAATTAAACATTGTGAAAAATAAAAGATGTTTTTATTTACTTTGCAAGTGACTTTAAACTTTGACCATTTTAATGACACAGAAGCTAGGAGTCATACACTATTTAAGTGAGTATAATATAAAAGGTGGAATTCCAAGGGTATATGCCCAAAAAATCAACAACGATGGCATTTAAACCCTTAACCTTAGATCAAAAAATAGGCCAATGAACCAGCATACCATGTTTTAAATTCAGATAACTTCTGTGCGGGACATAGGATTCATGCTAATGAGTTCCCTTTTAAGTCACTTCATGTAACCAGCCAATTTCAACTAAGGGTTTATATTTAAAACAGAGCTAAAACGTCAGAATTATTTCAGTTTGGAGGAACTGACAATACATGTTTTCTATGTAGTCATATTTTTCCAGAGACCTCTCATCTAAATTTGGGAATTATTTTATTTTTTTGAAATGTGTCAGTGTGCTGAGTTGATTGATACATGTGCTCTTGAAGTGTTTTTGCAGCTGGTCCTTAAGACTTAATTTCATTATCAGCTTTGCTTCTCTCTCCCTCATTTTCAAAGCCCCGCTAATTATGTTAAATAGGTAAGTTCCTGAATATTTTAAGAGCTATTTTTCACTGTGTCATTTTGTCTTGAGGAGTTGCCATGTTGTATATGATGTATTACGGCTCGGTCAGTCCAAAGTTCTGGGTATTTAAGTCTATTAAGAAACAACCACACAAAAAAAGAAAAATGCTGTCCCTACCTACCTTTGTAATTTCAGGCTTTAAGAAAGCACTTGTGCCTGCCCCGCCTTGGTGTACCTCACTGATTTGCAGAGCCAGGTGATGGTGCAGCTGCTGGCGGAACGCAGTCAGTTCTAAGCCCCTCTGATGCCTCCCGCATTTGGTGCCATGAGAGTGGCAAGGTGAGTATGTTACGTTCGAAATTGTAAACACTGCAAGGTTTTTATCTGTGCAGACCTACATAGACTTTGGCATTTTGAGTATGTCTTGAAATGGTATACATGGTTTGAGGACATCCTGCGCTGGGAGAAATACACACTCATTACTAGTCGGAGAAAAACACCAAGCCAGTTTCTGCCACCAACCCATGAAAGCACAGGAAATGGCTTCGTGTAGTAAGTGTCCCAGTCTAAGCGATCTGTTGACAGAAACAGGCTCTACCAGGGGTTTTGTGTTAATGTAATCAAACACTTCAGAGCAACAGCCCAGCAAGCTCAAGTCCACCCACCTCAGAGTTTATCTTTAGCTCATCTGGAAGAGTTTATTTTAAACACTGAACATTGTTTGCTGCTGTTGAAATGAAAGTGAGCGAGTTACAAGCTTTCTTCCAGTGCCATCTGGCAGACTTACTGATGGATCGGGTCCTTTAATCGTGTAACCCGGTGTGTGGGAGCGATGGTCCCTGTGTGGATCCTACAGCTGGCTTGGCTGAACTTTCAAAAGCTCACACGAAGCTCTCAGAGCCATCCTGTAGACCAGTAGAGCACGCTGCAGGAGTCACGAAGCATTCTCAGAGAAGCTGTGGATGTATATATTTTTGTTCTCCAAATGAACATTTTCCTTCTCAGTGATTCCTTTAGTGAACTGGAAGGATGATGACTGTATTTGGGCGTGTTGGAAGAAATAACTGAAAGCTACAAAAAAGTGATGAGACTTTCAGAAAAAATATGTAGCAGAGTGAACAGGAGAGGAAGAGCAGATTTGGGTGCCTGCATCTTGTTCAGGTGAATGCTGGATGTAGGAAGTCCACGCAGTGTGCTTGTCTGAGTGAGGACTTGTTATTTCTGTCTTCATAACGTAGGTGCGTTCATGTATCATGAACCTGATCAGCACTTGCAGCACCCTGAGTAGTGCAGTGCATTACGTGAAGTAACTCACAGCAGCCAACTGCGGGCACAGTGTACCGTAGCCACAAGTGCATCTGTGTACACACGCATTAGGAGACTGCATGAGAACGCGCTCCTCTGACATTACCTTGGGACACACTGGATATGGCTGAGGGGTGCCCACTGTCTTTCCTGTCTAAAAGCACCATTTTGATTTTACACAGGATGTGGAATTTAAAAACAAAAACAACACAAAAGAACACTGCCTACACCGTATGGAAATTAGTTTCTACCAAACAAACAAATGCCTCTTCAGTGAGTTTTGACAGAAGAATTAAGAACTAGGCTTTTTCGTGCAGTTATTAGCTATTTTCTAATAGTAAGAAAGGCCAAGGCAACAGTTAGGTCCTTTTGTTCAGCACTGTTTTTTGTTTTGGTTTGATAACAAGAAACAGTTGGAGCAAGCTCCAAGGTGATTGTGTGTGTACTCACCTTCTCATGTGTGTTGAGAGGTCAGTGCCGGCAGTGGTGGTGGCCGCTGGACCCCAGGTCCCTGGTCATAGCTAGCAGCCACTAGGTTTTTCCATCTTCCCAGCTGTGGCAGAAGCAGCAAGTTCCATCATCAGGTCAGCTCTTCAGTGTGTCTGGAGTCCTTCCTATCTACCTCTTAGCCCATTCTGCTAGCTTTTCTCAGTATTTGTAGGTACTTACTTCCCTGTACCATATGCTTTGCTCTTTAAAATGTCTGAGATGGATTCTGTTCCCTATAAAGAAAATAGACTATCAGAATTATTGACCAAAGAGAAGAAAACATTTTTAAATAAAGACAGCTTCTCAATGACCAAGAAGGCCCGAGCAGAGAAACTGATTACCAGAGCTTGAAGAGGCAGTGGAGCTGCTGAGAGAGACAGCGTGCAGTCTTTCTTTGGTGAAATTGCAGTTGTAAAATGAGCCTTTGCTTGGCAGCCTCAGATACTCGAGTTTATCAAGATGTTTGTCGATAATGAAAAACCCACAGAGGAACAGAAAAGCGCTTTCCTTTTAATAATCAATTGTATCCCAGTAAGGAAATCCATTTGGGGAGCCAAATGATAACCAGAGTCTTATTTCCCCAAGCAGAGGAAGTTACTCCTGAGATTTAACACAGTATTTGACGACATTACCAGTAATACTTGTGTTTGGTGAATCTTTGAGCAGAACATATGCTCTGGAAGGGCCTCTTAGAGCAGGCCTTGTAATTGTGTGTTCCACTTTGCTGGCTTTGCAGCCTTCTGCATGACATGTTGTTCCCTTCTAACATAGGTGTTTATTATTTAAATATTGCTAGTATAGCTCAGGAAACATCCTGTCTCTACCTCATGGAGATGGAGAAGTGGCCACATGGACCAGCCACACTAAAAAACAGATAGGGGACATTACTCTTAGTCAAAAACACCGACAGTTTAGAGAATAGCTACAGTATTTGAGGCTCTTCCCTCACGTGAGGTTTCAGGGAGCTGATTAATTGATCACAGGTGTTTTCCATTTAGGAAACATGTCATAAGATTTCCTTGAGCAGGCAATGTGAGCGAGGTTGCAGGATAACTTGTGATAGATAATTCTTTGTAAGTGTTGGGTAACAAGTGTGGGTTAAAAAGACATTCGTTATAGAAGCCGTGCTTACCTTGGGAATCATTATTTCTACCTTTCTGCTGAAAATCCGATCAGAGAAGTAGGGATTCAGAAGATTAGGTCTGGGTCCTCAAGTGCCAGACCATGAGTCCCCTGAAGGCAGGAGACTGTTTGGCCTTTTCCGTGCCCTATCATCCGGTGTGGAGCTGTCACGCAGCAATTAGTCACAAGACATCAGCTAACTAGTGACTTGCAAGCCATGATGCCTGCCACCCCACCCACCGATGATGGGGTAGATGGTGCTGATTTAGCAGCTCTGGTAAAGAGACCTCCCTCTGCCCTAGGAGAAGTGTGCATTCTTCACAAAAACAGAGTCTTTCCAGCTGGGCACGCTAGGTTCTGCACATTGGTATTCACCAGTAGCAATGGTAGACATAAACCAGCTGTAAAGTGTGTCACCCATTTTGACAAATACAATCACTGATAATTAGGAATTGGTATAAGGAACACTGTCTGCAAAGAAATCATATATGTGGAAAAAATAAATTCTATCCTGTCCCAAGTTCCCCTGATGCTTCTGTATAGTTCAGTCAGACTATTGACTCCTCCCTTCTCTCTGGAGATCTAGTGTATCCCAAAGCAGCCTGCATTCTGCTGACTAAACGTGACCAGTGAAGCCAACACAATTATTTCGGCAATAACCAGTGTGTATTTATGCCTTAATTAACATTCAAGTAAGCTTATATAAATGAACAAAACCTAAGGAGTCTTCTTTTCTCTTTAAAATAAGACAACATTCTCATACATCTCGAATGCCACAAGAAACCAATGAATAAGACAAAATAAAATGTAGTTAAGCTCACTAAAGAAATTCTTCCCAGCACAGTAAGTACTGTTGATGTGTACTCCAATCACTGTAACAACACTGAAAGGAATCCATTTCTACATTATAGATGAGGGACAGAGCTACAGAAATGAAATGACTTTCCTGAAGCCTGAGGGGCCAGGATTTGAACCAAAATCTCAGGAGTTAGAATCTCTGGCTACTTACTAACCAGGAAATATGTCTTTTAGTGAGCTAAAATAGTGGAAAAAGTTAAAATTTCTTCTAAAATCAAAACAATAGCAGGCATTTATTTTTATGTTTATAGTTATTATTTGCAATCTGTATTTTAAATATGATCATTTCTTGAATAGGTACTAGTTTGTATGAGATTATTTCTATGGGGGAGGTTAAAAATGTGTTGTTTCACCCACTATACTATATTTAGTTTCTCTGTCAGCGCAGGTTAATTGGAAAGTTTCTGCATATTATCCACAGTGTAAATTATTTATCATGGTATTAAAACCCTAGTGCCCAACCGAGAGTGCTGGTTTCCTGTCAAAGGAATATATAGATCATCTTTCATACATTTGGAGAAAGTACACAAACAATGAAGATTTCTGAATTAAATCATAATTCAGTGATCAAAACAGCTGTATTATGTGTAATTAATTCATCTGTTCTCTGGAAATGCAAGTTTTAACTTTCTAACATTTGCTGAGAATTCAAAGACTCCGATGTCCTATTAATGGAAGATCACAAGGACTACAGATACTTAGTTTTTCTGCTGTGCAATCGGTAACATACTTGGAATAACAGTATTATTCCATGTAAATTTTTCTAAATAAAGGGAGAGGTGACAGAAAAATATTTTTGTATTGCCTTTTCCCACACAGCACACATATAAAATACATCTGAAACGTCTTTGGTCTCTGGACTGACAAGCTGTCATGTAGACCAACCTGTGCTTTAGGAAAAGTAAAAATTTCTGCAAGAAATTTTAAAATACAAATTTTCTTAAACACATCGAATCATCACAGGCTGGTGAGAATTTTTTTTGCTCCAAATCAGACCAAAATGAAGATGTGAAGCCTAAAAACTCAGATTATAGAATTACAGAGGGCATTTGTCTCCCTACAATAGGGAGGGCGAGCTTTTCTTTCACTGGCTAGCACCGAAGAAAAACAAGTGAAAATACACACAAAATCACAGAACTGGACTTCAGTAGCCACTACATAGATTCATATTAAGCTGGATTCTGAAGAATCCCACAATGAAGGCAGGAGTGTGTGAATTAGCATTATTATACCCCCAACTCTCCAGCAGACAGAGGACTTCTGTAAATACTGAGCCGGAGAGGAAATAGATAGAGAAAAGCTATTTATGTCTGAAAGACTACATAAACGAAACACCGCTCCCTCCCCCACGCACAAGCACTCACTGAATTTTACTGGGAAAGCACAAGCCATCAATTTGGTATAAATCGATAGGGAAAAATTGTATCCTAAATGACCAGCGGGGAAAGACCTGAATCATCCTCAGTGAATGCATCTTCATGACAGTGCTGGAGAACTGCTCTAACCTTCTTAAGGACGGTAACCAATACTAAGGACTCAGTCCAGGTGCCAAGAGTGAGAATATTAGCACTGACCCCGTATTCCAGATATGAGAATTATCAGGTATAATTGATAAAAATAAGCACGCTAAAATAAACCTGAAATTTTCAGCAGAGTGTAAACCATAAAAGTGACAGGTGTGAATCATGATGTATGACCTTGAGATGAAAACTATCCAGTTTCAAGGATCTCAATTCTAAACAGAAACATGGCAAAGTTTCACTTTAAAAACATGTCTATGCACAGATGGACATACATGATGCACATATTCATAGAAGTTTTATTCATAACTTAGGTGTAGTCAAGATGTCCTTTAATAAGCAAGTGGGTAAATGAACCTCCATACATTACAGCAATGAAATATTATTTAGCGCTAACAAAGCATGTCTATCAAGCCTTTTAAAAGATGGAGTCTTGAATACATACTGCTGAAGGAGAGAAGCCAATCTGAAAACCCTACATGTGTTTGGGTCCAGTTGTGTGACATTCCAGGAAATGCAAAATCATAGGGACAGTAAAATGACCAGTTTCCAGGTCCTGCAGAGCAGAGCGAGAATGAATGAATATGCAGAACACGGGGGTTTTAGGGTGGGGAAGCTATTCTGGGTGATAACACAATGGGGAATATACGTTTTTGTACACTTATACAACCCACAGAACGCACAAGAGTACACTATATTAACAATAAAAAAGCACCCATGCCTAGATACATAATACAGAAACTGTGGAAACAGAAGATCTTACAAGCTGCAAAGAAAAACATACAGATCACTTTAAAAAAAAAAGCAGCTGATGGGTACCACCTCCCAACAGCAGGGGTGGTGAGTCTAAGACAGGACTGTCCTCTGCAGAGACAGCTGCCCACCTGGAGTCCTACTCCCAGTCAGATTACACACCAGGAAAGGATATGAGGTTCAGATGCTACCCAACACAGCAGGGTTGAGATAACCCTTTATGTTGTGATACAACACAAGGTTAAACATACATCATGAATTTCAGAGTACCCAGAATGTATCTCCAGATTACAACTCAGCCAAGGTGAACATCATATAGCTAAATGGTAACTGGTAACTCCCATTCATTTGAAATTAAGAAATAGATTTCTAAATTATGAATGAGTGAAATAAGAAACCAAAATGATTGAAAAAATGATGAAATGATAATCCTGAGTTACCTTAGAAATAGAGGATAATTAGCACTCACCCACCAATGTGTTACCTCCAGAAGTTAAAACGCAGTGCAGCAAATATAAGGAAAATTTTTTAAACTCTAAAAGCAAAGAAATGGTTCCTCTATGAACAACACTGCTAACACCAAAGGTGTAGGTTTGTTCCCTCATACCAAGCAGTTCTCCAGTTCTCTGCAGCTGCTTGTGTCCAGTGATTCAGGTCCACCGCCATGCATCTGCACGTCGAGGGGCCGTCCCAGATGGGCCCCAGCCACCAAAGCCAAGTACTGGTCTCCCAGCTCCTCACCGGGTCTTGATACTTGTTGGTTACAAATCCAGTGTTACTGCGGTTCCTCGTCAAGTTGTGGTAACAGCCCCCAGGACTCAGGGACATTCTCTGATATGAGTGGTATTATAGAGGGTGTCATAAATACACAAACAGCCACATGCAGATACAACTCATCTCTTCTGACATGAGCTGGCATGCCTCCCGGCTCAGGCATACCAAAGCCCTGCAGCTGTTCAGAGTGTCATTGTCACAGGGGTCCGCGTAGGACTTTTCATGTTCTGTAGTCTCTGGTTTCAAATTCTTACCAGATTTATTTTTAAATTCGTGCTCTGAAGGTGAAGTCTGGTAAGGCAGGGGAGCACGCAGTGACATTTGGAGCGCAGGGTCACAGGTGGTCTGTCCTTGCTGCCTCTCAGCTCCCATGGAGTGGCACTGCCTCTGCCTGGTTCCTGCCTCTGCTCTCCTTAACTCTCACGGGGCCTGGGGTACCCTGAAGTCTGCACTGAGCTGACTTTCATAAACCAAACCTAGTGCCACCTGAAAGCTTTTTCTTACTCTAAGATTGCAAGCCTTACATTTTCATTTTATACTGAGCCCCACAAATGACATAGCACCCAGGCAGTGGTCACTTGACTCGGTAGGGTTGGAAGATGGGCTCTAAAGAGTCTCTGTTAGAAGTCTTGTAGTGGCTGCTGGATTCAGGCCACCCAGCAGCCAGGAGGGTGGTTGGGAGTCATTCATTCCTCTCTGGGGGCCTGGGACAATCCAGCTTGGGTTCAAGCATGGCACATGGGTTTCCAGAGCAAGTGCTTTGTAGGGCAGCTGATGCTTCCTTGAGGCCTAGCTCTGGACTGGACGCTAGCAGCCTCCCGTCAGCCTGCTGGCAAACCAAGGCACAAAGCCTGTGCAGATTCCAGGAGAGGGACCCTAAACCTGGCCTCTCGGTGAGAAGAGTCATGAGTGCTGTGAGATCTCTAATCTGCTGCAGGCACATGAACGGCAAAGCAGCACATCAACGCGAGGAGATGGGCATCCTTTAAGGCAGGACACAGAATTTCCAGAGGCAGGAAGGACGCAGTGGGGCACAGGAAGGAGCCTTTTGTACATGAGGAAAGTTTCACGTGTACTTCCACCGGGTACATGGACTTTAAACTACTTGTATGTATGCTGTGCTTTTTTCCTATGTATATAATTTTTAAATGAAAAATGCTCGAATGTAGAACTAAAGTTTATTTTCAGAGGTTTGTGGTGCAGTTATAATAGTACTAAACAATCCCATTCGTATCCTAAGAAGTGTGTGTTTTCTAAAGCAATTGTACAGGAAGAGTACTTCACTGTTGATACTCATTTGAGAATTTACAGAGCACGTTTGGACACAAAACCAAACCAACTGCCTTCAGATCGTCTGAAGACAAAGCATACCAAGCAATGAAAAGACAGCACACTGTTTCATCCAGAGAGGCAGTTTATAGCCGCAGAAGGAACTGACAGATGCCACTGTCGCTGAGGCAAGGTGCTGCACACCTGTTGTGTGTGACAGGGCCAGCAAGGGCGTGGTGGACAAGGACCCTGCTGCCACTCTCTCTGCTTTGTTTCAAAACCTCTCCAGGAGGAATGCTCACTATAGGTACTAAGACACATGACCCATGACTCCAGGATGGTTACCGCATGTGCCCACTCCGATGTGCCCATCTCCAGCTTTCCTTTGATCTCTGTCTCTGCATGTCCCTGACCAAATAGCCGAGATGTTCACCACTGGTCATGAATCCTTACTCTTGCCTTGGCCCTTTGCTTTCAGCAAAATGCTGGTGGTCAGATGTACTGCTCTACAGACAGATTTTTTTAAGGAAATCAGGAGGCTGGCAAGGTTTGAGTTCACTGGCCCGGATTTTCCCATTCCTTATCTCCCGGAAACCACTCCGCATCTGGCAGGGTTGTGGGCACAAACTTCTCTGGGGCCCTGCCCCTCTCAGGTCCTAGCTCACTTCACCCTTAGGCCCTGGTGGGATTAGAAAGTAGAGTTCCTGCAACTGCCACACTTTCCTTCGAATTAGAGACTAACAACCCCCAGACTTTCATTGTTTTTCCTCAGGCATCCATGCACAAGCCACCCAATTCTGAGGTCTCCCCAGGCTTCTCCAACACCTGAGGTGTTGCATCCGTCAGCACCTTCACTCCCGAGGGCCTCGTCCCTGCTCACCCATACACACTGTCACCGTGCACCAGCATCCAGCTGTTACTTCTGGGAATGGCACTCTTAGACTGATTGCTGGTGAGCATTCCCTGCTGAAGTTTCCCCTTCTGAAGCTGCTTCTCTGGACCATCCCTGCACAAACTGTTTTAAGATGAGACACCTGAAAAACCGACAAAACCCTCAGACAGGTAGTTTAACAGCTTATGGAACCAGTACTATAAAGGAGTAGGGAAAGTGAAAATGGAAGAGAGAATGTAGGCCTGGGCATTCAGCTCAAAGGCACAGCGCCTGCCTGAGAGAGAGAGAGAGAGAGAGAGAGAGAGAGAGAGAGAGAGAGAGAGAGAGAGAGAGAGAGAGAGAGAGAGGAATGTGGTATGAAAACAATACAGGCTTCCATCAATACCACGAGGGTTCAAGCCCAGATGACCCCTCTGATACCTTCGCCATGGAGGAAAGGGAGTCTGGCCTTCGTGTTAATGCAATCAGTCCCTGGAAGAGAGCTTAATCTTGGGAGCAGGAAGCTCCCTCTAAGCTGAGGACATTTGGGGAATTATCAGTAAGCAGCAGTGTTCACAGCGCATGCAGGGGACGAGGAATGAAGCCCTACATCCAAGAGAAAGGGCTCTTCAGAACCACATAGCTGTCTCTACTGCAACATGATTGTTTCTTATTTCTACATAATACGTTTGCAGTGATTTAATCTGAACTGATTTGAAAGTAGACGGTAAGCACACTGAATTTTTCTCCTCAATAACTACTTCATGAAAGCAGTATCTAAGTCCTCTAAATGTTGGGAAATATCACTGTGCAATTATTGCAAACCTATTTTCAGGATACTGCCAGTTTCTTAAAATGGATGTGCTATAAGAGGTTAATGTAAGAGACCGTTGTAGTGACAGAAATGTTCTGTAACTTAACTGTACCAAGGTTAATAATTCATCATGCTGTACTTGATATTGCAAGATAATAACACTGAGAAAATGTAGTGAACATTACATGGGAGGATAAATAACTGTTACGGTTTGTATCTGGATGTCCCTCCTGTACCTCATGCAGTCAGGTGGACAGTCTTCTGCAGTCTGTGACTGATGCATAGTCCAGTTCTGGGAATATGGGTGTAAGTGCTATGCACACCCTAGGGCAGGTAGCCTGCATACAATATGAGACCACAAGAAGCCTCTCCTCTCTCTCTCTCTCTCTCTCTCTCTCTCTGTCCCTCTATCTCTCTTTCCCTCCCCCCTTCCTCTCCCTCTCTCTGTCTCTCACTTTCCCTCCTATCCTCCTGGCATTGCTTTTGCTGTTCCACCACCATGAAATGTTGCCCCTCTGCCATGTGCCACTCCACTCTGGAGCCAGTCAATTATAGACTGAAACCTCTACAATCTGAGCTAAATAAACCTTTCTTCCTTTTTGGTTGTTGGATATTTTCTCTAGGCAAGGAGAGAAAAGTAACTAACACAATAATGAATGATGACATTTCTAATGAATGACATTGTAAAAACATGCAGGCGTTAGAATCTAGACCTATATCTCACACCATGTACTCACCTCAACTAAAATGGATCAAAGAATTAAGTGGTAAAACAAAAGCACAGCTTCCTGGAAGATAAAATAGGTAAGACTCTTGAAGTCACAGATGTAGGCAAGCGCTCTATGGACAGAACCCCGGATGCACAAGAAACAGTACCAAGAAACAATAAATTAAAAAGCTTCTGCACTGCAAAGGACACAACCAAGATAGAAAAGACAACGTAAAGACTGGGAAAACGCTTTGCCAGTTAGTGCTCTCTGTCTTCAGCCGGGTCCTCTAGCACACACATGCCCCGTTCCTGCTTTTCCATGTCCAGCTCTGTGGGCATTTATTCTGGGCCACTCTTGGAAATCCTTATGTATTTGTTTATCTTGGATTAAATCTGTTTTGATAGTAGGCATTGACTCACACAATAAAGAATTAAAAACAATACACCTTCCAAAGTAAAAAACCCCATCAAATATGGGCAAATGAAATACATAGATACTTCACAGAAGTAAAAATGGTCAATAGATACATGAACAAATGCTCATCATCAGAGACAATTAGAGAAATGCAAATTAAAACAAGTGAGATTCCCTCTTAGCCCAATAAGAATGACCATCATCAAAAAATCGGGCAATGACAAATAGTGGAGAAGCTACAGGGAAAAAGAAGCATTTCTGTATTGTTGGTGAGAATGTAAACTAGCACAACTGCTAAGGGGATCAGTATGGACAGTCTTCATAAACTCAAAACTAGAGATTCCATTTGATCAGATTATACCCCAGTATGTTCTTCCTCAAAGACTTAAAGACATGGTATTACCATAATATATGCTTATCCATTTTTATAGCAGCAAAATTCATAGTAACAATTTTAAAAGTGGCTCGTAGGTCTATCAATAAGTGAATGGATAAAGGAAATGTGATATTTATAAACAAGGGAGTAAAACTCTGCTATAAAGATAAACTTGAGTCATTTATAGAAAAATGGGTGTACCTGGAGAACATAATGTTAAATGAAATAAGTCAGATACACAAGCTAAAATATTGCATGGTTTCTTTTATAGAAGAAATCTAACTTATAAGTAAAAAGCAAAATAAAAGGTAGAATGTAGGAAGTACATCTTTGAAAAAAGAATTAAGACATATGTACATGTATTAATTCCACACAGAAATATAAGCATTATTTAATGCAAACGTGTACTAACAAAAATAAAAAAGAATAGGATATTTCTTTATTACTTACTAAATGCACATGTTAATGTATATTATCTCATATAAAGTGTTTAAGTTTTAAAAAAGCATAAAAGTAATGTTTCTATTTCTAAATTGTATGACTTTTAATTATGAAGAATTAATCTTATCAAGTGCTCAGGAATTTCCCAGTTCCTTGGGGTGATCCAGGGTGCTGAGTCTCTTCTGCCGTATCTGCCCCCGCGGATGCACTCTGTCCTTTGACCAGTTCGGAATGTCACCCGCAGCTGAGGAGGAGGGGTGAAGGCCTGTGTCAGGTGGATCGCAAATGGTTTGACTGCCACAGGTGCAAGGTATTTGCTCTGGCTCCTCTGGAGTCTGCATCCTCTCATCCTTCCAGTCCTGCTCTTTGATTGTATTACAAGGCCTCTCAGAAACGCTCTTCCTGGCTGCTAGTTTAGCATCCTCTGTGAACAGAGAGGAAAATAGCATGTTCTGAGCAGTCTCCATGTTTCAGTCATAAACATGAACAGCTTATCTCTGCTATAGGAAAACCCAACCATTTTAATAAATGGGCACATAAGAAGTAAAGACATTTGCCCAAAACCACAAATCTTGGGTACGAATCCATGCCTTATGCCACCCAAGAAATTCTGATTTAATTTGCTTTGTCAGGGTCTAAATCACATCTTTAGTGGGTCTAACCTGGCTCTTAGGAGAAGTAGGAGTCTTTGAACAGGACCCACTTTCTCTGCCTGCCTTCTGAGTGCTGCCTTCTTTCCTGCCCTGGTGTCCTCCTCTGATCTCCCATTCCTAATATTTCCTTAGATCTTAAGGAAGCCAACGTATTTGCTTTAATTATATTTGAGAAACATTATCAATGGCCCTTCACTCTTCCACTCCTCTATTTTACACTGGTATCATCCTAACATGTCTATGCCACGCTAACGTTCATCGATGTAAGTGAAGAGAAATCAGCACCATCCCTGGCACTGTACCAGCCAAGGGTTCTGCTTATCAACCATTCTGCTTAACATCTGTGCACACTAATGTTTGTATATTTATTTTTTTATCAATTTTGTAAAATAGAACTTTTTCAATAAGAGAAAATGATAAATTGGTATATCTCCTAACCCTAACACATTCGAGTACAAGTTGTCCAGTGCCAGGTACTCACTGTTTGGTCTTGGTTGAATGATGGGAGAAAGGAATGGCCGAGTGACATGAGAAAATAGCCCTGGGTGTGAACAGCTGGTGACCTCAGTGGACCTCAGTGCCTGCTGGGATTCAGCTCATTATTGTGTGTTTAGCTATAGAATAAATACTAAGAAAAACTGTTTCAAAAAGAATAAACTGTTAAGATATTTGTAAGATCCAACATTGCACACAAATAACAAAGCATAATTAGGTATTTTATAATTGATAGCTTTCTGGAAAGAGCCCTTATTTATATCCGTGTTTCTTGTTAAATTTAATTATATTTGACTTTCATGCAAATCTGAGAATGGGCACCTGACTTTGCCCTCTGGTCTCCTTAACCTTTGTGAGGCATGTTTCGTTAGCCCCTCCTAGAGAGACGGAAACTGAGGCAGAGAGGAGTGAGGAGGCAGCTGACTGGGACTGGACAGACAGTCGGTCTCAGGCTTCAACTCAGCGGCTTGTCATCCTTCAGCTCCACAGACTTCCAGGCCTTCCCCTCGTCCATCTGTCATGGAGCACCGTGAATGTCACCAGTAAGCCCTAAGGTGAGACCCCAGCCTTCCAAGTCATCTTTATTTTCTGTAAAGTTTCCCAATAGCCCAGTGGTGCGATTATCTTTGGGCAGAACTTTGGGAACTATAAATAAAGCTGGAAAGGTGGGTAAATCCCCGAAACACCATCTTCTGTACGCAAAACTCACTTATCAGAGAAAAAGATTTTGTTGAAGAGAACGAGGCTCCAGCCCTTCCGAGTAACGGGAAACCTTTCCAACCGAGCACCATCATCCTTGAGGGCTTCGTGGACTATGTCGTACCTTCAGAATTAAATAGATGACATGTGTGGCTGCGAGAAAGCTAAGCACTTATTTACCCACATCATTAGTCATCCCAATTCTTGCTGGGAGGAACAGTCCAACCTCACGGGTCGGCCACTCCTCGTTTCCTTAACACTTACACTACGTTTTAAACACCCGCGTCTTGATTTATGACTGCACCATGGCCTCAGGCTGGGCCTAATAACACAGCACGTCCCACCCCTGCTCAGGGTGACACACATGTTCCCTAGCACCAGCTTAAGTCGTCCCATATGTGGGCTCTTGCTTTTCATTCTGCTGTCTGGAGGATCATGAAATCACGGGAGTTGTGTTGCAAGCCAAGGTCTTTCCTGCACCGGGAAGATTTTTAGTGCAGCACTCTGACTTCACAGCTCACTTTGGCCACTTTTCTTGAAGCCTTTTCTTGGGGATTCCTTATTTCTTGTAACTAGGCCATCGACCTCCATGGGATTGTGTCCTCTTGTCTTTACCTGCATAAATGAGGAACTGTTTTCAACTTGCTTTGTGCTCTCACTATCCAGAG
The DNA here is from genome assembly GCF_034190915.1 of Cavia porcellus. Classification (NCBI taxonomy): domain Eukaryota; kingdom Metazoa; phylum Chordata; class Mammalia; order Rodentia; family Caviidae; genus Cavia; species Cavia porcellus. Next base: position 241,588,495 of record NW_026947484.1, read on the forward strand.
CTCCAGATCACAGGCCACAGCCCCATGAAGCCCACCTCTCAACAACCCCAGTGGGACCTAGAGAACTCCTATACATCACAAGGGCTGTGTTGTTTCTATGTCTTGTCTCTTCAGATCATGCATGTCTCTATGCCTGCCACATATTAGGCAACCAGAAAAAAATCAACTGTATTTTGAGATATCTCTGAGTATCAGCAAGTTCTAGAACCATTACAGGTGTTGGTGATACAGTGATTACTAACACTGATTTTTTTTCCCATCAGAGTACTCAGTCTAGCAGTCATAGAAAAATACATGCATCCAAAAAAAGACTGTACTGAAAAACAAGCATCTATGATTAAGAGCTCAAGGAATAACTGAACACGCGCTCCAGGAGGCTTAGAGAAGCCTGTGCTGTGTAGGCTGCTTAGGGAGAAGGCAGAGGAAAGACTGACGGCTGTTTATATCTGGGTGTCCCCCAAAACCTCATGCACTCATAGGCAGGTCTTTGGGGAGGTTCCTGGATCGAGCATAGGAGTGTGATATTCATAAGTGGGTTAAGCACTGCTGAGTTTAGAGCTGTACGTGATTTGAGGGGTGGGCCACAGGGAGTGTGGCCTGGAAGGGTCAATCTCTTCACCTCTTGCCTGGTTCTCTCTCTGCTTCGCATTTCTGTGCCATGAGCAAGTCGCTTTCAGCGTGTTCCTCTGCCATGCTGTCGTGCCTTGGAGCCAGCTACCTATGGACTGACACCTGTACAAACTGAGGACCAAAATAAGTTTTCCTTCTTTGAGTTGTGGGTGCTGGGCAATGCATCTCAACAATGAGAAACTGGCTCTGAAAGTGCTGGAGTTAATTCCAGTAATCCGCTGTGGGGGCCAGTGCAAGCAAAGATGGAGCCACTGAGTTCCCTGGATCTGGTGCCGCAGGAGACTAACAAGTACCTCAGACAGGTGGAGGAGAGCATGCACTGAAAGGTTTAAGGTTAAGTTTGTCCGCATGAGGGCCTTTGCCTGGACTCTTTGTGACGTTTCTCTGGCACTCTTCCAGTGATCTGCTTCCTGCTGGGCTCCATGCTGCCGTGGCCTTTAGCCATGATGTCCTTACCTCAGAAACACAGATCATGGACTGAAACTGTGGACAAACTTAACCTCTCTTACCTGAAGTTGTATATGTTGGTTATTGCATCTCAGCAGTGAGAAATCTGAGTAATACAGAGAATCGGTATCAGGGCTTGGATTATTGCTGTGACTATATCTAACCATGTGGTTTAGAAGCCTTTGGAATTTATTTCCAGGAGGAGTTTGGGAAGGTTTGGGAAGGCTGGAGAAGCCACAGAGAGATATACACAGGGCCTGACAGGATTCTTTCCAGAGCTCAGAAGACTAGAATGAGTGCAGGAATGCAGATAACAAAAAGCAGGCTCAAAAGGTTTCAGTTGGCAACACGGACCACAATGGGAGCTGGACTAGAGGTCATGTGTGCTATGCTCTGGCAAAAATTTGTCTAGGTGTGAGAAACCAATCTCCTCTGACACAGGTAAGTCCAGGGAGAGTCAGCAGCTCCCGGAAAAAAAGCAACATACCCATTTGGTGGTGATAAGCTAAGCAAAACCCACTGCTACTGTAAACTGCAGAAACAGTGTGGGGTTTTACTCTGAAAGTAACTCCTCCAAGGCAAGTGAGAGAGGGAGAAGAAATTCAATGCAGCCCTTGGGATATTTGAGAGGGTTTTATCAAGGGCTTTTTAGGAAGGGGTTAATTGCTTAAGACTGAACCACAGAAGAGCAGCAAAACAACTATACCTGTATCACCCTGCCACAGTGACTGGGTGGATGAGAGACGCAAAATAGCGATGGAGAGAGTGTGGGCTAGACAGAGACATCCTAAGAAACTCAGGTTTAGGCTGAGAAGAAGACGGGGCACGCCCCTCATGGTGAGAAGCAAAGCCTGTCATGGGTGGTCTTCAGAGAAACTGGCTCGGAAAGTGCTGGAGTCAACCCCAGGCATCTGCTTGATCCTGCCCCACTGCCCGCAGTCAGCACACAGCGTGGCACTTACTTGCTTCCCTGTCTATCCAAGTAAACGGGTGCCCTTCAGCGTAGGCAGTCGCCACAGTCTGGGTCGTTCCAATGTGTAGAAATTTTTAAAACTCACTTTTTCTTTTGCTTTCTTCACTGATGTTTTTGGAGTTTGGATTCTTTCTGTCTTTTTCCTTATTTTTTCTTTTTCTTTATTTTACACTCTTTTTTTCTTTTTTTTTTCTGTTACTTCTAATTCTCTTAATTTTCTTTTGCTCCTTCATAGAATCTGCTGTCTCACTTTTCTCTCCTTATCATCCTTATTGTTACTTTTCAAATTTTACTGCTTTAATTTCCTAGTTTCCTACCTACTCCATCTTACCAGTATTAATTAAACTGCATTGACTTTTAGAGATGCCGTTCACACTGTGCTACTTCTGTCAGCTGGTTTTCTACTCTTCATGGTGGTCTAGTAGTTGCATTTAGCAAATATTTACTATAAATCCATATTTGGTTTGTTTTTGTGTCTATATCACAATTACAGACATCTTTAGTAAGGTTAAGGGTGGTTTTTATGCTGTGCCAATACCTAGTTTGGCTTGAAGTTGATTTCTGCCACTAATCTTGCTGCTATTGCCAGGACGATGTGGCTGTTGCCACCCTTTTTTTTAACCAAATGCTAATATCTGGTTTTATTCATATCATTATCAATACTGCAGTTCATTTCAGGAAATCTGGGTGTTGGGCCAGTCATACTGAACTCTCTACTCCTGCATTAACTGAGGCGGTCAGATATTGGTACAGAAACAAATGCTTATTGGTAGCTATACCCATAGTGTACAACTGAAAAGCACACACTAACTATTGAGCTCTCCAGTCCAACCACAAAATGTCTTTATTATAATTGGCCTGCAGTCCCCTTGTGAAGCAAACAAGATAAGACAACACAACACAAAACAATAAAATATAAGATGACAAGACAACAAAATTCTTCCAAAAATTTCCTACTCCAGAGCTGATCTATGGGGCAATGACAGGGAGGATATTAATACCAAACAGATGAATTACACAGAATGACAAAAAAAAAAAGACAAAACAAGAGATCAATAAAGCGTTTGGCAAGCTCAAGGATGATATAAAACAGTAGATAGTTGACCTAATGAACAAAATGACCTGTTAGCTTAGCAAAGACACTGATAAAAAAAACTGCCTGAGCTAAAGAAAATGATACAAAACATGAATGACCAGTTTAGCAAACCATTATAGTCCATGCAAAGGTGTCACACTAAAATCCAGGAGACTTTTATTGAAAGTATGGACAGCAAACATGACCAATGGGAAGACAGAATGTCAGAACCAGAAGACAGTATATGCACTGATATAGTCAGAGATACCTCAAAAACAACAGCAACAGCAAAATTAAATGCTATATAATGCAAAGAATATTAATCTAAGATTAACTATAATTAGGAAAAAATTTAAAAAACAGCGCAAATGGCACAAAAGCATGTTTACAGAAATAACAGCAGGAGAGGAGTTTAGTACACAATAAATGAGGAATATAAAAGTCCAAAAAGCCCCAGGCAGAAAATACAAAACTTCCACAACACATTCTAGGCAAACACTTGAAGTCCAACACAAAGAGAGAATCTAAAAAGCTTATGTAGAGAAAAGCAATAAGTCACCATAAAGGTACACCCATTAGAATCGCAGCAGTCTCATCTACACGAATTGTGAAGGCCAGGAGAGACTGGAGTAGTGCTTCGAGCCCTAAGAGTAAACAGCATCCAGCCCATTCTGATACACCCAGGAAAACCATTTTTAAAACTTGAAAGAGAAATAAGGTGTTTCCTTAACAAAGATCATCTGAAGCAACTCATAAACACCAAGCTGGCACCTTAGAAAACTATCAGGCTGGTGATGTGAGTGAGTGGCAGAGGACTTGCCTAGCATGTATGAGGTCATTGGTTCAATTCTCAGCACTGGAAAAAGATTCTCAGTGATATCCTAGAAAGAGACAATGAACCCAACAATGCCAAAGCCTAATGGAAAGAACACAGGAAGCAGAGTGAGCACTTATGCAGGAAGAAGAGGAATTAGGAAAATCAACAATCATGCAATGGCAGGAATATCTCAGTGTCTCATGGTAATAACTCTCAGTGTGAGTTCAAAATTCTATACTCAAATAAATTGGAGAATCCAGAGGAAGTGTATAGGGTATATATGTATTCCAAAACTGAACCAAGAAGATATAAAAACCCTGAGTAATCCAATAATGAATGAAATTGAAGCAGTAATAAAAACATCCAACCGAGAAAAGCCCAGGACCAAATTCAACACGGGATTCTGCAAGAACTTCAGGGAAGATCTAATGCCAATATTTACCAGTACCTCCGTGAAGTAGGAAGGGAAGCATGCCCAAAGGCATTCTTGGAAGCTAGCATTTCCCTGATTCCAATACCAGACAAGGACCTAACTTAAAGAAATACTGCAGGCTGATCACATTAGTAAGCATAGATGAAAAATCCTCAAGAGACTGGCAAACAGCATGCAGCAAATTATCAAAAAGCTCATACAAGATGGCTAAGAAGAATTCATCCCAAAGATGTAAGGATAGTCCGACATACACAAATAAATAAATAGAATACACAATGAAACAAAGACTGAAACCATATGATTATCTTACTAGATATAGGAAAAAGTCTTTGAAAAAATCCAACATCTATTTATGATTAAAACCCTGAAGAAAATAAGTATATTTGGTCCTTAATACATTCTGATACACCATTCTTGCCAGGGAAAGAATTAAAACAGAGATGTATAAGAAACAAAGAAATAAAATTACCAGTATTTGAAAATGGCACAGTCCTTTACATAGAAAACCCAAAAAATTCTACCAGAAGACTCCAAGAGTTAATAAATTCTGTAATATATTAGAATTAAAACATCAAAACACAAAATAAATAATGTTCCTGAACCATAGCAATAAATTTATTGAGAAATAAATTAGGAAAAAAGACAGTTTACAATAAAAATTATTTGGAAATGAACCTAATCAAAAAAATCAAGGTAAATGAAGGAGACATCAGAAATTCTGTTCCTTGATAAATGGATTCAATATCGTCAAAATGGCCTCATTTCCAAAACTGATATATCGTAAATGCACTGACAAACAAAATAGGAACAATATTCCTTACAGAACTAGAGAAAACAATCCTAAAATTTGTGATAATATTTGTTTTTCCTTTGTAAGAGAGAATTCTTTGTGAATGTCTTCTATATCTGAGTAAATACTTTGAAAATAATGGCACAAGTGTATTCACTACTATTTTCTTCTTATTTTGTTATGAGATTTCATTTTTTTGTAAAATAAAAAAGAAGAGACAGAATAGTGATAGCAAATTTGATAACAAATACCATAAACAAGACATCTCAATCCCTGACTTCAAGATAGATCACAAAACTACAACGATAAACAGCACAGTAGTGGCACAAAAACAGATATGCAGATTAAAGGACTATAATAGAGGATGCAGAAATAACCCCAGACACATTCAGCCATCTCTTCTTTGACAAAGTCATAAAAACATACACTGGAGAAAAGATAGTATTTTTAGTAAATGGTGCTAGGAAGATTGGTCATCCACATGTAGAAGATTGAATCCATATCCATATCACTCACCACACACTAAACTAAAATCAAAATGGGTCACAGATCTAAATGTTAAAGAGAAATGCTTAATCTGCTGGATAATAAAATAGGTAAAACTCTTGAAGATATGGGTATTGGCAAGGATTTTCTAATATCTCAAAGCACAATTCCTGTTGTTTGAGATATACATCAAGAACCAACAAATGACATTATGTTACATTAAAAGGCTTATGTGCAACAAGGGGGCACCCACAGACTGAAGAGGCTGCCTGGAGAATGCAAGAGATATTTCACCTGCTGTTCTTCAGACAGAAGATTAATGTTTAGAATGCATAAATGACTCAAAAAACTAGATTCCCCCCAAATGGAAGACCCAATTAACAAATGAGCGGGTGAAATGCACAGACACCTCCCGGGAAAAGTACAGATGCCCAATGAATACTTAAAACATATTCAACATGTCTGGACTTTGGAAACCCAAATGCAGAGAGCAGTAAGACTCCATCTTCTTCAGCAAGGAATAGCTATTATCAAGAAATTAAATAATAAGAAATGTTGGCAAGACTGACAAGGAACCCTTCTGCACTCGGTGGTAGTGTAAACTGGTACAAGCTACGATGGAAATCAGTATAGAGATTCCTCAAAAAGTAAAAAATAGAAATTACATTTAACCAGCTGCCACCAATCTAGGTATTTCCCAAAAATGTTAAAAACATCATATTGAAGTGAGACATGCATACTTATGTTTATAGCAGCCCAGTTCATAATGATTAAATCTTGAAAGTAGCCACTATGCCTATCAATAGCTGAATGGATAAAGAAAATGTGATATATAGACAAAATAATACTACTCTGCTAAAGTGAGGTTATATTGGAAGGAAAATGGATGCAGTTTTAAACTATAACATTGAATGAAATAAATCAGACGTGCAAAGTTAAATATTAAATGGTTTCTCCTCTATGAGAAATTCAAAGTAAAAATAAAGACAAAAATATAAGGTAGATAATAGGAAAGAGGATCTATGGATATTTTTCGAAAGAGGGAGGGACCAGGAGATGGAAGGAACAGAGGCAGAGGCAGGAGGCAGGGAAGGGGATAAAATCATTTCAGATGTGTTATGTACGTGGAACAAGGCCCACAGTCAGTGTAATCAGTAGGAACTGCACACCTATTTTAATAAAACCTTTTTAAAGCTCTCTACATTTTCTCCATGTCCTGAGACTGCAAGAAACTGAGATTAAGGACAGTGGAGTAATTAATCTGGAAGAGGACATTTCAAGAAAGTGAACATTCAGGATATGGCATGGGTAGTGCTGGCGGCTTTTAGCCAAATTTACAGTGAGGATCAGAAGGTGAAAAGCAGAGCAAAAAAATTTTCAAAACTTAAATTTGGGCACATAATGCAGCATGTGTAAATCTGGGGCCAAAAGAGGTACTGCTTTTAAATAAAGAGATTAGTGACCTTAAAAAGAAACAGCAATTCATCAGGGACAAGGAGAAAGGTGTGCTGAGCTCCTGTCAGGAATCAGCAGCACCCACCTGCTACAGGCTCAGGGATGCAACAGTCAACCTTTCTTCTGAGAAAACAGTCCCTGGGACCTGCTTGTGAAGGACTCTAGGGAATTTGCTTCCTCTGATTCATTCCTGTGCCCGCCCAGCCACCCTGAGAGACCACCTCAATCATAGTCAAAAGCACCTGGTTCCTACTGCTGCTGACGCTAGGCCTTGGTATCATCCACATTATGCTGGTTTTACTTGCAAGCAAAATGCAAGATTTGTGGGCCTAGGAAGATGTCCACCATGTTTCCAAGAAATCCTGGAAGGCCAGCAAGCAGACTGCAAGAGGGCAGTAGATGCCGCTGCGGGAATGAAGCCAACGTTTCAGTGGCAATCCCAAGAAGTCAAAGCTGAGCATCTCCTGAGGAGAGCCACAGTCTGTGAATAGACCCACCAAAGACAAGCCACATGGATGCATCAGCAAGGCCATCGGCATGGAGCTGCCCAAACACTTTGGAACCCACATTCTACCACTGTGTGCCCCAGATATCAGATACACAACTACAGGACTTTATGTTGGTTCTGCTGGATTTCTGTCTTGCTCTGGTCCAATTCTTTTCACATCTCTCATTTTTCCTTTTTAGAATGGGAATGTTTGCCTTCTGCCATTGTACCTCGGGATTGTGTAACTTGCTTTTCATTTTCATAGCTGAGAGTTTTCCTTGAATCTCAAAAGAAGCTTTTGACTTTTGAACTTCTGAAAAAATTACTGGAACTTTTTAAACTTTGGAGAAGGGGTTATTGTGTTTTCAGTTACATGTAGAATACTTGCATTATGTTGGGCAGAATTACGAACTTGCTACATCTTTCTTTGGAGATTAAATATGGTTTCAGGAGATGCGCTGGACAGAAGAGTGGAAAAGACTTGAGGTGGAAGTTAGTGAGTAGTTTCACCTGAGCCGGCTTTGAGATTTACTCCAGCGATTAGTACAGCACACTTGCAGGTGTGTGTGGGTGAGGCGTGGAGGGGTGGCCCTGGCCCCTTCTGCTCTGCCGCTCCCCCTGCTCTGCTCACCTTCCGACATCCACCATGTACTAAGCAACTGGGCTCTGCCCGTGCCTTTCTGCCATGGTGTCTCTCTTTAGATGCTACATGATCACAAACTGAAGCTGTGAACCGATCCAGTCTCTCCTCTTTTAAACTGAGTGTATTGGCTATTGCATCTCAAAGATCAGAAAGTTGACTAATCAGCTCCCATGCAGCCTGACTAATGGGCTCTGGAGGACAGTATCTGGAAACAGAAAAACACTAAGGATGCAGAGGACAGCAGGAAATACCAAATGAGGACACAGCACAAAGAAGACATCTTCCAGGCATGGACGGGAGCCTCAAGGGAACCAGAAATCCCAGAACCTGGATCTTGGACACCCAGCCCCCAGTTCCTCTGGAAACTGGATTGTTTCAGCCCACCCAGCATGTGATAACCACACCTCATAGTGATAAGTGACTGAGAGAGATGAAATCACGGAACACTAAGGGAATAACCGTCCAGTCAGCCTGAGAGACTCGGGGGAAGAAATCATTCCCCAGATGATGTTTTGAAGGACTAGTGTGTGCATGGCAAACAAATCAGAAGGATGTGATCCTTGCCGGAATGACTCTTGCTCCTTAGCTCCTCAGGCCCCTTCCCAGGGCGTGGCTGGCCTCCTCTCTCTCAGTCCCTACTCAAGGAAAGCACACAAGCTTGCCATTTCTTGAGCTACTGCTTCGGCTCTGCCTGCCTCTGCGTGGCTCCATCTTTAAGAAAGTGCCTTTTCTGTGCAAAATAGCTGCTGACAGCCACAGCCCACGAGGGTTTGTCACTGTGGGCTCTTTGAGTGGCCGTTCACCAGAGCACCCTGACCTGACCTCCGGAATTGGCCCTGCCTGGAACACACACTCGTCTATGCACCATCTTTGCAGGTGGGTGATATTTCTTGAGTCACTGGTGCACCTGGGGGAGGGCAGCATGCCTGTGGCCTTCAGAACGAGGTGGGAAGGGCCAGGAAGAAAGAGTTCTGTTATTGAATGTAACAAAATCACAGGTAAGCCAAGCAGGATCGACTCACTGAAGTATTCTTCGTTCCAATTTAGAGATGAGAAACATGAGACTTGGAGAGGAAATGGCTTGGAAGAATTATTAATTCATTAACCCATTACTTATTAAACTCTTACTGTTAAGCATCATACTCCGTCTTTTGGATCCGATAATAAACAAAACTGTTATGAAGCTTGAATTCTAGAGCAAGAAGGCATTGCTAACAATAAAATTGATACATCATTTATATACTAAGTAGGTGACCAGGAAAAACCCGAAGAGGACAAATGTGTGGGAGCAGTGATGGTGACATTGCACAGGTGGGTCCCATGGAGGCAGTGCCAGAGGACAGCCATCCTGCTCCTTCCTGGTGCCTTGTCACCAGCACTGAGTGGGAAGCTCCGTGGCCCGGGGCGTGAGTACTGCGTGGTCTGTAGGGAACAGCAAGAGCCATAAAAACCAGCAACCTTGGTTCCCACCTCAGGCCTGCTTTCGTTTGCTGTGCTCACTGGCCACAGTTACTCAGTCTCTCCAAACTTAAATTAATAGCACACAAAGTGAGTCTCCATGGGATAATGTGTAAAAACAGCCAATGTAGGACCTTGCATAGAGCAAAACCCCAGAATATTAGCATGTCAGGATTCATTTAGATCCAGAAGACCTCAATTCAAGCAACCCTCTCCCTTCTCAGCTTTATGACTCTGGGCAAGGTGTTCCTCTCTCTGAGTCATCTATAAAAGGGGGGTCAGTGATTTCCTGACTACCTTCCAGAATTATGCTGAGACAGTGATATCACAGATGTAAAAGTACCTTGCACATTGCAAATTACTAGGCAAATCATGAGATGCTTATTGTTGCAAAGCAGTAATCTCAGGAAGGCTTCAGACCCTCAGAAGGCTCTCATCTGGATAAACTGACACAGGAAAGAGTATGCTTCACAGGCTTAGAACAGCAGAGCAGCAACCAACTAGGCCTTTGGAGACTGAGAGCCATGAAGTAGCGATGATTTCACAGGGCAGGGTGTACGGTGACACCCCTTCCCTCATCCCAGCTGAGTGGATACCATGTCACCTGGGTCTCAGGTCACCTTGGAACACGCTCCCAGTTTCAGCGTCTCGGGAAGCATCCCCTCCATGCATCCCCAGGGTGTGGTTGGAGAAACCCAACAGCAAGTGGGCAGGAAGATGGTGGACATCAGTGAGAAGAACATCAGTGGGAAATGAGGCCGCCCACCCATGTATGGATGACCCTGACCACTGTTGCATAAGGCTCTATTTGCAGTCATGATCACGATAAAAACAGCTCATGCTTTAGCGACTATTAGTGGGGCATTCCGCTTTGTGTGTAAAGACATCACCTCACTTAGCTCCGCAGTGGTCCCACAAGGTAACCTTGCTTCACAGAGGAGGGAGCAGGCTTCTGTGTGTGCTCCTCAAAGACCACATGCCATAGGGTTCACCCCACTGTGTGCAGTTAGAAAGAGGAGCACAAGAGCCTGGCAGGGCTTGTTCTGGATCTCAGAGCTAAGGAATGGAAGAGGGCTGTGGAGGTGGACAGTGTGAACCCGGGACACTCATCCCTTTCATTGTTCTGTGTCAGGGCTGTGTCCCCTGTGATGTCCTCTCAAAGCCTCTCGGGGTTATAGGTGGGGCTTTTCAGAGTTGGCTAGATCTAGAGTGTTCGACCCTGGGATCAAGGGTGCCTGATGATTAAGTTAGAGCACCTACTGATGTGGCATAGTTTTGGTGTGGATAGAGGGAAGGTTCACCCTGGTACAAGTGCTACCCAGCAGGGCGTGTGGTCTGGATAGCATCTAAGCATCAGAAGTCATGTGCTGTCATGTGCTCTTTAATGCTTGCTGCTTTTGCTGTCTTCTGTCTGTGAGGAACTGTCTCTCCTCTGTGATGCCCCTCTGCCATGTCACACTGCCTTGAAGCCAGATGACTATGGACTGAAACCTCTACAAACTGCAAGTGAAACAAAACTTTCCTCATTAACCTTGGGTGTTAGATGTTTTACAATCATATTTTTTGTTTGTTTTGAGACAGTGTCTCACTATATAAGGTAGGCTGGCCTTGAACTCATGGCAATCCTCCTGCCTCAGCTTCCCAAGTGCTAGGATTATAGACATGTGCCATCACACCCAACTGGATGTTGAATATTTGTCTCAGCAACGAGAAAAGTAACTGAGGCAGGCTGCTCCCAGAGCGCCCGAGCTCTGCTTCACGGAAGGCAGACTTTGTCCCTCACCTGCTATCACTGCAAGATTTTTAAGTCAGTAGACCCAGCTCTGTTGCTAAGAGAATCTGTCCCTCTTGCCTGCTGCAGTCCAGGCGCGGGTCCTCCATAAATGCATCTCCAATGGGGCACAGGATATGGCACTCTTGGTACAAAACCTAAGAAAACTGAATGCTGACAGGGTCCCACAGGGCCAGGGGCTGATCCACATCCCCATGGGAAAGCGCTCTCCTCTCCTGTCTGTGACTCTCTGCCCACTTTCAGTCAAGCTTCTGCGAGAGGCTCTCCCTGGCTTTCCAAACCAAAGCAGCACCTCCGCATCCGTCCTTCTCTTCCTCATGTCCCTGTTTCATTTTTACAGGGCTGGGCTTGGTGTGATGTTATTTTACTAGCTTTGACTTGCTGTGAAAATCAGCTTTTCTGTATTAGACCCTAGGCTCCAGGAAAGTGGAGACCCCTCTCTGTCCTATTCACCCCAGGTCTCCAATGCTACATGTAAACGGTGCCCAACAACACTGTGGGCCAACTCACCGTAAATGGAGCAGATGAAGGGTTAGCTGGCATTTGAATTGCATCAAAGAAAACTTAAAAGAAAGAGAAAATCAATTAAAAACTAGGCTTGAGATGGGAACGTGCTTTGCAGAAGAGCAACCCTGGGATGTGCAAAGCTGAAGGACCTGCTTGTAATCAGAGTAAGAAATCATATCTTCATTTGACGAGCAATCAAGCATTATCAAAGCCAGTGGTAAACAGAAACATTCACACACTGCTGGCAAAAATGTAGACCAGATCATTGGCTTTGTGAGGCAGTTTGGTAAAATTTAAAACGAGTATCCTCTATGGATCTTCGATCCCACTTCCAGATGTATGTTCTAGAGGAATTCTTAACGATGTGCACCACAAAACATACGCAGGAATATTTATTGCAGCATTGTTTTTAACAGCTAAAAAGCTGTAAAACACCCAAGTAGACCTCCATAAATAAACACACACGGATATATCAGCTGTTCAAAAAACTGACAGACCTTTACACATAAGTCTCAAAAATATATATGAGTTTCCCTTCTGATTATGGTACAGTGGCAAACCACTGTTCTAGCCGACAATAATTTTAAAAAGCAGATAAAATTTAAACAAGATTTCCTTGAAGGCAGCGAAAAGCTACTGAGGAAGCTGGGATGGAAGAGGCTGACCTGTGGACAGCAGGACTGGCCTTACGCCTTGGTCAGTCCTTGGTACGGGACAGGAACCAAGCTTGCTAGCCAAGATACGTGCAGGCAGACAGTCTCAAGGCGCAAAGCTGGAAGTCGAGGTCCACCAACACAGAAGTCGACTTCCAGAGAGAGAGGAGTCTGGGCAGCATGACACAGATTCACTGCGGGCACCCAGTTATGAGAACGCGCCTAACACACACAGTGTCTGCAGGGGGGAGTGGTGATTTCCCCGCCAATGGGCAGGGCCGGGTGCTAGACGTGCCAGCTATGCAGGCGAGATCCTGTCCTGCAGGGAAGTTGTGTGTGTGCATCCGGATTCCCATGTTCCCGTGCCGTTGTCTCCTCCAAGAGACTTCACTGTTTAGCCCACTGTGCAGTATGGTGGGAGAGTACATAGGTTTAAAGACAGAACTTAAGTGCTCAAAATGGAAATAACCTCTCCAACACTGCCTGCACACAGGAATCAGTGAGATCCCATGATGACTGGCGGTGCAGAAGGAGCTGGGAGCTGTTTCCGTGCTCCACGGCCACGCTGCACTCGCATGCACTCACCAGGCCTCCGTCCTTCCAGAAGGAGGGGAGGGCTCTCCAGGCAAGAGTTTCCACCGCCCGGGGCTCTCAGAATTTAGACATCTTTGGTTTTGTATCTTCTATCGGTGTCATCCAAGAGTACATTAAGTGGTGGGAATCGTGTAAAAACATCCCTGAGAATAAAAGTACTAGGAAACGAAGTTAGATGCGATAAAATGCAGTGAGAACGACCAAATATCTGCCAGGCGAACTCAAGCAGTTGATTTAGAGTTGATTTAGGAAAACAGAAAATGTTAGCGATAACCTCTAGAAAATGAAAAACAGCGTTACAGACATCTCCAAGTGTCGGAACAGTTTTATTCTGTGACAGCTTTCTCAGAGATTTATAAATCTCAAAAAGTGGAAACTTCCTTCCATGAGAAGATTATCTTTTATTATTCACGTTTGGAGGCCCGCGGAGGCCCTGGAAGGGGCAGGGCTCCCTGCCAGCCGCGTGTCCCTCGGGCTGTGGCCACCCCAGCTGTGCGGTGCAGGGTCTCAGACCCTCGTCCGGCCCTCGTGGGGCTGGAGGTCGGCCTCGCTCCCCCTTTGGTCCTCCCAGGGCTGGAGAACCGCCTGAGATTGCAGGACTTCTGATGAGGCAAATAAAACTGCTGGCCAAACCTTGAATAGCTCAAGTCTCGGAACTCGATAAGGCGGTGAGAGCTCAGCGCGCAGGAGGCCGCGCTCCAAGTCCTGATAACTTCAAGATGTTTCTCAGCTTCTGCACGGAGAGGTCCAGCCTCCAGCCAGGTCTCCCGTGACCTGGGGGACGCGCCTGAGCCCAGCACCAGCCCCGGGCAGTGACAGTCCCAGGAAGAGGCTGGGGACAGACACAAGGGCAACAGACTCGGGTGCCTCTTTGGACTTCAGTTTCCCTTTATACAAAATGCAGGGTGCCCAAGTTGATCTGTGAAACCCCACCATTTTTGGTTTTTACAGTCATCTGTAATAAAAAGGCAGTGAGCAGCCCCCCAAAACTGAGTGTAAATTTCACAGTTCACCAACCTGTGATAACCTTTCCTCCATGCTGTGCAGGTGTCTGCCACCTCCGGTTTAAAACGCCCAGAGGCCTCCTGCACCTTCAGCTTTATGACTCCCAACGACAGTCAGAGACAAGGAGGAAAAGGGCTCTCTGGCTTCGCACCATCCCTCGGTCTCCCCTTCTCCGCTGTAAGTGAGGATAACAATCTCCACCATAAGGAAACAGTTATCTTCAAGGGATACGGGAAAGTTCAAGAGGCTGCGGGTCCCAAAGCTGCCAGGAGGGGAGGGAGAGTGCGGGAGCCCACCCCCACCCCGGGGACCTGCTGCAGGGCCGGGGATGGGAATGCGGGGCGCAGGGCTGCAGCCGGCCCCTCCTGCCCTTCCTCCTTCTTGCTTTCTTCCTGCTCCTTCCTTCCTCTCTCCCTCCTCCCTCCTTCCTTCTTTCCTTTCTTCCTTCTTTTTCCTCCAGATTTTGGTTCCCTGCCATTTATCTGTGCTCTGGAAGATTCTGAGAGTCAAAGACCCGGATGCCTTGCCTGGATACTTTTACCTAACACTTTGGGACCCTGGGCAATGTCTGGAAAGACCATTTGACACATTCCCCCAGCAAAGCTATTTCCAAGTTTATGTTTAGTACAGCACCTTTGCAGAGCTGGAATTCTGTTCCCTGCTCTCGGCCACAGCAGGGCGCCTCGTCCAGCCCTGAGAGATATGGACTTTACATCTAAGTGTGGATACTGCCTGCCTTCACCTGGAGAACACCAAGTCCTTTCCCGTGTGGACGTCCACACGGATGTGCCTCAAGCCTCTCAGTGGCTCCCGCCCAAGCCCTCCTCGAGGACCTGGTGGCCCCCAACACCCTGCAGCTCTGTGCCCTCCGCATTCAAAGAATCAGCTTTCGGCTATTTTTCTGTTGGCCATGTCTGTCCGGGGACTAAAAATAAAGCATTTTGCTTTTCCATCCTAATGTGCTTTCAAGGAAATTAAGTGATCTTATTGCTCTGATCTTATAAATTAGGAAGTTGAGATACAGATGGTGATTTCCCCAACCCACAGCATCACAGATGCCAAAGCAGATCTGCATCTCAGAACTGCAGCATCTGACGCCAGAGTCCAGTATGTGCCCTCTGGGCTTCCTGCCTTTCTCAGAACTACTCAGTCCTAAAAATAAGAGTATTTGCTTCACCTTATCTTCAGAAACATGACCCGGCAGGCCTGGGCACACAGAAGATGGATTTTCAAAATGGCAGTGCCACTTGCTGATAATGAAAGGAAAAATCACTGTTTTACCAAATTAGGATTCATTGCTCTTTCTGACTTGCCTCCCATCTCCCCAAACACCAACCTTGGGTCAGGCCAGGCTGGTAAATTCCCCACCTCCAGGTTTACCTTGCTCTCCGGCCTCTGCTCTTGGGTCCTGAGAGAAGTCCTGCCTGGAACATCCATCTGATCAGCACGGCCTGCCTGGGAGCTTGCTCTCCAGGCTCCACAACTCCAGCCCTCTCCACAGAGTAGCCAGGAGTCCAAGGGCGCAGGGAATATCTCCTCATGGAGCACTCGGACATCACAGGCAGGAGAACTGTCCTGACGTTTACCACCTGCTGCCTCACGCTGCTGCAGACCTAGCCTGTAGGTCCTGTTTGTCCCTGCAGGACACGTGTGAAAGGCACAGGAAGAGATGAGGGATGAGGCAGGAGAAGCCGGAGGGCAGCCAGTGCCTGCTGTGTGACCCGAGCTGCTTGCAGTTTCTTTATTGTTGGGGTTGCTATCCTTTTATCTTTGAGTTTCTGCAGTTTGCATTAAAAATAGAGATAATAAAGGTAAACAACTATCTTGAGATTCTTCTCAATAAACACCCAGCATCTCGCCTCCAATTGTGTTCTCACTGCACCACGGCAATGCCAAGGACTGGTTGTCAGAGGAAATTACAACTTGAAATATGACTTGCACCGCGTCCTAAATGCAAGGATCCCCAGTGCCTGCAAGTCTGTGTTTGAGCTAAAGAACAGACAGATGACAAACAGCTACAGTCCTACAGGACACATGCAAAGTGCAGGACCAGGCAGCTGAGGTGGAGATGACTTGGAAAATGTGGAGGTTGAGGTTGGAGGACACTAGAAATGGCTTCCTTCTCCTTCAGCATTAGGACAAGTTTAGCACGGGGAGCCAATCACAGAAGGCGCTTGGCCACCGTGGCCAGGTGACTCAGGATGGGGACAGTGGGCCCAGTCCCAGGCCTTGTAGTTGAACCTTGAGATGAGTCTCCCGAGGCCAGGGTGAGGACCCCACACATACGCTCAGAGCGCATCCCCAAGCGGGGACTTGCACTGTCCCTACGCTCTGACACAGCGAAGGGTGGGAGGGAGCCCTGCATGTAGGCTGCGGCCACACTGCTCAGGCCACATCTTCACTCTTAGGAAGGACAGAAAGATGGACAGAAGGAACAAAATGAGCCTCCATCTTCTCTCCACCCGGAAATGGAAATGGTGGAGATGCTCCATCCTGTCCCTCCTTTCCTGTCAACACACAGGGACAGAGAAGCATCTCCTTTGGCACCTATGCCTCAAGGGAGAAATTCAAACAGAGGAACTTGTGCATGAAGCTGGGTGTGTAAACAGGCAGGGGAAGTGCCCAGGAGGGTGACTGGAGCCTGTGCGCACATAAGAAAGCAGAGGAGAGAGGCTGGGGATTTAGCTCAGCAGCAAAGTGCCTGCCTTGCAAGTGTGTAGTCGTGAGTTCGATCCCTGGTACCAACAAAAAAGAAAAAGACAGAAAAAAAAGAAAGAAAGCAGAGGAGGAAAAAGCACGAAAGCTGTTGCCAGACTTGGACAGCCTCGAGTTCCAGGCTTAGGGCTTCGCCTTTGATCATCAGGCAGTGCAAATCCATGCCTCTTATTGGAAACATAACTCTAAGCATCTGTCTCTACCTGAGCAGCCAGCATGCTGGGCTTTGACAGCGAGGGCTGGCCTTGGCCGTGGCCTTCTCCTCACCTGCGTGGAGTGGCTTTCCTGAGCTTCAGGAGACAGCGTGGCACTTCTGCCTGAAACACAGCTCAGGAAACCAGGAGCCAAATATCTCTGAGGCGAGTTCAGAAACTATGGAAGCATAACTGGGAGGGGACTGCGGATGCCTGGCACCAACGAGGGCGGGAGGGGCAGAGGGCAGGGGAGCCAGGGGTGCCTGGCCCGGGGTCACAGCATTCCGAAGACGGAGCCGCAGGTGCCTCCTGCGACAGGTGGAGGTGACACACAGGCAGAAGCCACAGGAAGGAGAAGTAAAGGCTGATCTCTCAGTGGAGGGATTTTATTCAACTGTGGTGGGAACCGTGCCAACAGTCCAAGTCATGTCTCCAGTTTTTGCTCCCAAACTGGGCAAGATGAGCTCCATTTTTGTTCAGCATGCTACAGTTTACAAAACCTTTTTACTCTTTTAATTTTGAAGAGAATAAAACCAAATGAAATAAAACAGAATAAAGTCAATCAAACCTAAGCAGTGACTGTGTACAGGACTTCAAATCAAGATAAAAGGAAACCAGTGATAGCTGCCATAATGCCACTTGGTATCTCCAAAATAGCTGCCCACACCACCAGGCACAGTAAAATCAAGCAAAACAGAATGGAATAAAACCAATCAAAACAGAACAATGAAAGCAATACAGGACTGCAAAATAAGACAATAAGAAAATAACGGTGGCTACCATAATGCCTCTTGTCATCTTCAAAGTAGCTGCCTATACCATCAGCCAATACAACCAAACAAATAAATAGAATACAGCCAATCAAAACAAAGAAAGCAATACAGGGCTTTGAAACAAGATAATAGGAAATCAACAATGGCTACCATAATATGGTTTGTTATCTTTGACATAGCTGTCCATGCCATCAAACATAATAAAATTAAACAAAACTAAACAGAATAAAACCAAACTAAACAGAACAATGAAAACAACATAAGGTTTCAAAACATAGTAACAGATTAACAGTGGCACTGCCTGCCTTTTCAGACATCTCCTCCCCATTCCCTTTCACAATATCTATGCATGTTGGGTCCCACTAACTCCTTTAGCTTTTTATACTAGGGTGACCACACAATGTTCACCACATGACACTGAACCATTTCACCCATGGGTGTGAGCTCCAGGTGTATCCATTTACACACAACAGCCTCGCGGTCATCTTGTTTTATAGCTGAGTAGCTCTCCACTGTATAGAAATGCCATGTCTGTCTTACCCATCCTGCAGCTGATGGCAAGATACCCCTACTTCTTTCTGGTTCCCTGTCACATAGAACATTGTTCTCTCTCCTTTGACTTTTAGTCTATGAATTTTCTTTCTAGTTAAATGTGTCTCTTGTATAAAACATAGAGATAGATCCTGTCTCCTGATCCACTCTGCCTGTTTCTTTTTACCGGTGAACTGAGGCCATCTACATTAATGGTTATGGCCAACATGCACTGGCTGGTCTCTGCCATGCTGTCCTCCTGCCTTTGGCTGCCTACTTTTCCCTTCAATCCATTGTCTGCCCCTCTCAGTGAGCCCCCTCTGCCGCTGTTCCTGAAACTGAGATCATTTTTATCTCTCTAGAATATCCTTCAGTATTCTCTGTAGGGTTGGTTTGGTAGTCATGAATTCCTTCTGTTGTTCATTGTCATGGAAGTATCTTGTTTCTCCATTAACTTTGAAGGATAGTTTTGCAGGGTGCATCAATCTGGCTTGGAAGTTGTTTTCTTTCAGGACTTGAAATACTTCGCTCCAAGCTTGACTTGACTTGATGGTTCGTGTTGGGAAGTCTGTCACAATTCTGGTGGGTTTTCCTTTATAGGTGATCTGTTTCTTTTCTCTAACAGCTTTTAATAATCTGTTCTTGTGCTGAATTTCTGGAATCTTGATTATTTACAAAGCCTTTTCATACGGCATTTCCTGTGGTTCCTCAGAATCAGCTTGGCTGAGTAAGGAGGACATGGGGAAGCATGATCTCCATGGGAGGAAACCCAGCAGGGGCCTGCCAGGAGGTCTCAGGTCAGGCTCATGGCTGTGCTGAGGGGGGCTCTTGCTGGAAATGAAATACGGCACTGGACCTGTCACTGGCCTGGCAGAGTGTCCTCCCCAGGACGTGTGTAACACAGAGGGTGCTTGGTCCTTCTAAGACAGTACCAACCACAGAGGCTGTCTCCAGGGTGTCCCCGAAGGGGTTCAGCAGAACTGCAAAGACAAACTTCTGAGCAAAGACAGGAAATCAGGCTCTGGGCTGACTGCACATTTGGGACTTCCTGAACTACCACGCCTATTTCTCTGGCTTGGTCCCCCAGTGGGCCTAACACTTGTAGAGTGGATACCCAGATACACATTCGTAGCTCCAAGGCCAGAAGGTTCTGTCACTGATGTTTTAAAAAGCAGTAGTTCCAACATCACAGGCAGGGCACGCATCCTCACACTGTCTCCAAACAGAGCCACTTCTAGTCATCAGTCAGCAACAGTTTTATTCTACACCCACCGTGGGCCAGGTGTGTTCTGCTGGCCCTGCAGACACGGAATACGTGACCTCCACCCTAGAGCAGCACCGGATGGGACCGGGCTAATGTCTGACAATGTTCCTTTCCTCCACACCCCAATGCGGAGGCCCTCTGAACCCAGGAGGTTATAACTAACATGCACTGTGGCTTCTCCAAAACTCGCTTCGCCAGAGGTCCTGCTGGAGACCTCGGTGGCTGGGGCAGTGGCGGGCGCCACTCCCAGGATGTGCTTGGGCCCCCAGGAGCAGTAAGGTGGTGTCTGCAGAGGACCCGTCCTTGACTCAAAGCCCAGAGCAAGCTCCTCCACTGTCCTTGAAGGGCTTTGGTTTCCGACCCTGCCTGGGAGAACAAAAGAGATTTCAGCTGTCACATCTCTGCAGCCCTGAGCAGCTGGGCTTTCTAACTTGGCTGGCTTTCCCTGGGTGCTGTTCCACATCAAACGGCTCCCCCTTCCCCGCAGACGATTGGTTGAAATTAAATATCCTGAAATTACATTGAAAGGGGTGAAAAAAAGCTAATACAGAATTGTAATCAAAATACAAGCTTAACAGTTCCCGGCCTTTGAAATGTGAAGCAGGCATGGGGGCTGCTGGCAGTTCTCAGGTGTGAAGTCAGTCAGTCAGTCGAGGAAGGGGAAGGGCTCTCCTCTAAGAGCACCCCAGCCCCCAGCCTCCAAGGGCTGCAGGCTCCAAGGACAGCTGGAGCGGCCTTCTTCCTCCACGGTGCCCACGGACCTGCGAGGGGCGTCCTTGGTGTGGAGGGTCCCTTGGATAGGGGTGTCCCTGAGGAGGGGGGCCCGGGGGACCGCGTCCCTGGGGAGGGGCCTGCTTTGGGCGCGGGAGCAGCCCAGGAAGGTGGAGGGAGGACATGCCGGAACAAAGGAGGCGGGATGCGGCGGGCATGGGCGCCCTCTGGTGGACGGAGCCCCGCCGGGCAGCCCAGGGGACATTCCCTGGCCTGGCTCCTAAAGGGACTGAGATTACTGAGCGGATTCGAGGCTCCTGGGTGCCCCACCTCGGGAGCGCCCCCAGCGCAAGCTGCACCACCGCGGCCTGGACGGGCTTCAGCAGGGCGGCAGGACATGCCCTGGTCTCCCGCGCGCACGGCAGGGGGAGCGCTTCCCCTCCGCCCGCCTTCCCAGAGACCTGCGGCGGGGTTTCTGCAGGATACACAATACCTTGTTACAAACCATGTAATGTTTTAAAAAGTACCCATCTGACAGCTCTGGCCAAAGCCAGATCTCCGATCCGGATTGCTTCAATATGTCACATCCATATCGCACCGCAGCATCCAGGCTTTGGGAGCCAAGGCCTTTCTGTCTTGTCCAACCTCCCCATCTGGAAGCAATGAGCTTAATATTCTGGCTCTCCCCTCGTAAAAGCTATGTCACAAAAGAGTAGCAGCCTGCGAACTGCGTTATCCCCCACACCCGGCTCCGGGTTCTCTGAGAGCCCCGCATAGCTCCACAGAGATGTCCCCGCGCCCAGCACACCCCACGCAGGCCGGGGTGCTCCGCTGCCTATCAGGAGGACCGCAGTGAACTTGCAGTCGCTTCCACTCTAACCCCACTTTTGACATTGCAGCTTAAAATATCGCAGAGGCTAGGGACTCGGTGTAACCCCAGTGTGCTTGCTGGGGAGAGACATACTGTGTCCGGTGGCCACTGCAGTCCCAGCTAACCCGCCCTGGATCGTCTCTTCCCTCACCCTGGATCCTCATGAGTTGTCCAGAAAGTTCACCCTGAGCCCAGGGTCAGGTGGTCGCCATGGTAACTGTGTCATCTGCCTATGGGCCTTATTTGCTCATCCATCCACTTATCCATCAAATTTTGCTGAAGAACCTCGTCATGTGCTCTAGTGTGTCCCCACTTCCAGTGGCCCCAATCCTGGGATCCTGAGTCTCAGAAGGAGACCAGCCCCACTCCAGAGCAGTGCTATGGGGCTAGGGAGCCTCCTAGGTGAGTCAGAGTCCCAGGGAGTCAGGCCTGGGAATGTGCATGGGTAACCAAGCCCTGCCCGGGTGGGGTGGGGAAAGCTGGGCGCTGAGAGTGAGGTCGGAGGAGGCGGGACCCAGCAGAGAACCCAGGCCCTTGCCTGAAAGGATCTGGAGCTGCTGAGCTCTGGGACCTGGGCTCCTTCTTGGCTCTCCTTCATCGGGAAGGTTGGGGCAGAGGCCGGCTTCCTGTGCTGAGTCCTGGGGAAGAAGCCCCTGTCCTGGCAGGGACCCCAAGGAGCCACTTCCCTGAGCTCTGGGGTCACGCAGCTTCTGTAGACACATTTCTTCAGCCAGTTCCTCCACACAAGGGCCACACTTGGGCACCCGCCAAGCCCATGTCTGCCAGGCCGGCTTCTCCCAGGCCCTAAAGCATTGACTGGTCCCCGATTTCAGAGAGTGTGCAAAGTGCTCACCCAAGTCACTGCTGGGTGAGACCCCTGCAGCGGCCCAGCCTCCGGGCAGTGCTCTGGCCTTGTCCTGAAATGCTGTGTGGACGCGCTGGAGTTAACCTCTGTTTGGCAAATTAGTTCATGACCTGGAACAGTTCAATGAAACTGTAGGCACTTCCAGGGAAGGTTATTTGTGTCCTGTCTTTTTTTAACCGAGTCTCTGATATGTTTATTTGGGAGTTTGGCTCGAGCTTACGACCTCACTACTTAGAGTTAATCCTGTGTTTTCTCTGAGCTACCTTTAAATCCACGTCGAATGAAAAATACTGCCTGATTTTGAAGTGCGTGGTATTATAAAAAGAATCCCAAGGTTTATGATCTCAAATTTATTGTCACATGTATTTACTTCTCATTTTTCTTTTTTGCTTTTTTTTTTAGGCTCATGTCAGCCTGGAAGTTTTTAGTATGACTCACAAAGGAACAGGGAGGAAAGATGTTGGATAGTATTTCCTGGGGAACTTTTCATCCCTCCAAAGAGATGCTCGTAAGGAGTCCTCCTAGCTACAGCAGTGTAAAACTCCAGTGTGTTTTAAGGGCAGGAACCATGCTGATTCACTCCGTCTTGTTTTTGATACCACGTTTGGCTCACAGATGTGGCTGGCTGTGTTAGGAGCCACTTGAAGTACACACAGAGCCAGGGTCTCTGTTCTTACTGGCGTGGCTTCGTTGAGAATGGCTTTTAAAAAGCTAAAATACTTTTGCTATTTTCCTAGATGTCAAATAAGACAAAGAAAAAACGTCATTTTGAAATGGTTCTCAATTTAGTAAAATATTCTGGACATAACTAAAATTTTATATAGGTAAGATTACATATGTGTCTTACAGTTACTTTCTATATTGCTTTCTTATATTTGGTATTCTACATAAATACATTTTATATTTGCCTATAAAACAAAGTTCAGGAAAAGTAAAGGTTTCTATAATTTTTTAAGCTTAGAGTAAACCTTGTATTCAGAACTGCTCCTTTCTACATGTTTAGGCAGCTGGATTGGTTGACTTGTGAACTCTGAATTATTCTAACTGAGAGGGAAGGACTGAACTTACCTAAGTGTGACTTAGGAAGCAGAAACCGTAGCGGCCGCCATGGGCTGCCCTTTGTCCTCAGCTCTGTGGCTCCCATCACCATCACCTCGTGGATGATGAGGGTAGCATGTGAGGCAGAGGTGGAAAGGAAGGAGACAATGTCAGGGAGACTCCATTTGTGTCTGCTCTTCCTCCTCCAGCCGGTACCACACAGGTCAGCCCTCCATGAGAGGCGGACAGATGCCAGGCATGCATACTAGGAAGCTGCCTTGTATCATCTGAGCACATGTCTGAAGCTGCTAGTCCACTAAGTGATGGGGGAGAAGGACACTGATGGTCCTAGTGTCCCCCCCATTGGCTGCATCTTGTGTCACACAGCTTTCCCTGCTCTGTGCGTTTGTCTCCTGTCGATCTATCTCAGCTCGCAGTGAGGCCGGGCACAACCTCAAAAACTACAGTATTGGCTTCCACGTCCACCCTGTAGCTCATTGTGGGCATAATACAGATTCTCTAAGTATTCCGTATGTCCTGGGGTCCCCTCTGGATGACTCCACCAAGGAGACAATCCAGACACTTCTGGGAGACGTAGCAGGCTCACAGCACCTGCGGAGTCCCAGAACGAGGTGACTGTATGGACTATACATTCCAATACAATGGCTAGAACCCACACAGCTCCCTGGAAATGCGGTTAGACTACATTAGGCAGATTAAGAATCACAATGTCAATAGCTTGCACATTTTATTCTACTTGTCAGGACTGCCTGAGTTTGCTTGCTGCCTGGGGTTGTTGTACGGAAGAGGGCTCAGCTCTCTCGGGGTTCAGCGAACCCCACTCGGATGCACTCTGAACAAGCTGACATTCCAGCCCATGGCCTGTGTCTCTCAGTGCCCTTCTCATCCCAACAGCCCATCAGACATTAATGTGACAGAGCCATCACTGCACAAGTCACCCCTGCCATCAATATCCTGGAATAAGAATGCCGAATGTACACATCCTGAGATTTAATCTGTAAACAGAGCCCTGAGCATCTGGAGGGGAAGGTGTGTTTATGCTTCACTTGTGCTGCTTCCATAAAGTTCCAAGGCCCTAGCTCTGACACGAGCCGAGACGCTTTCTCCCCAGAGACCCTGGGGATGGACTCAGAGGCTTGGCCTGCATCCTACCAGCAGCCCCACTCCACATCCATTCCATCCTGGGAATGGAAACCCACATCCTCCAAGGGCCTGCAGACTCGCGCCGAGACCCCAAAGCCCCTCACAGGGCAGTCACGCTGGCTCGTGTTTATCTTCGGTCATCTTTGCGGGGGACACATAGGAAGGAGGAAACGACTGTCCCCTCTCTCCAGGAAGTGACAAGGGCACAGGGCAGAGCCTCTTTCTTCTGCAGTCCCAGAATGCCAAGCACTCCTGTCAGCAGCCACAACTTCGGTATAAGGTCCAGAGGCAAGAGTGAAAAGAGTTAAGTGATCACCTCTGAAGGAATTAAGCACAGGAGGGACTTTGACAATGACAGTCACTCAGAAGGAATCGTCTCCACCTTCATCTTTTCATTCCCACCAAGGGGAGTCCTGGGCAGCTGCTCCTTCTCTGCACCTGCAGGCTCTGAGAACCACGAGTGAAAGTCTGAGCTTGGGAGGCAAAAGAAAGGGAAATTTCTATTTTCCCAAAAAGAGGAAGAGGAGTAGAGAGCACGAGGAAGGGAAGGGGCCAGGCTGATTCTGAGCAGATTTTCTTTCCCTGAAGAGACCAGAGCAGCCGCCCCCCGGCACACCCCACTTGTGGAAAGGTAGAGGGTGGCCCCTTCGGCACTGTTGGGGGGCCCTTCTGAATGGAGCCAAGCATGCGGTTCTGGGGAGCTGATTAGCAGATTTGCCCCTAACACACAGAGGGATGATACCCAAGCCTGGGAGGATGCCACCTCTCCGGGGCCCTGCTCCGGGAGTGACCCAAGGCTGAGCCTCTCACGGTGGGAGAGGGCTGATTGTTTCCCACTGTTGCCCCCACTTCTGTCCCCAGGCACCCTGGTAGTCCAGGTCCTCACACCCTGCTATCCATGACCCAGCAGGGAGCACATCTGCCCGGGCATGCACTTGGGTCACGAGGGCTGTAGCTGAGTGGGAGCCTCCTCAGGTGCAGTGGGTGCGCCCCTGACCCACAGGCTCACCCAGGGTTGCCTGCTCTGCCCTGCTGGCCCTTGGCTTTGCAAGCCACCCTTCTCTGTGCATTTTTTTTTCCTCCAGTGGCATGTTTTCTCTTCATCACCGTAGAAGTTATGGCAAAACCCCACAAATACAGCAGATCTGGTGCTGGGCTCAAGGCTGGTCACCCTGTCACTTCTTATTATATACCCTGTCACCTCCAGCAGCTTCTCTCTGCCCAAAGGTCCTTGTCCTCTCCCAGGGCCACTTCACTGACACCCTCTCCCTAATGGACACTGCACGGTTAATATCCTTTTCTGCTCTGTGATCAAAGAAATTCTGTTTCCTCAAAGATGCTGGAAGTTCCCTATGGAGAAAGCAATATTATCCTTTCTCTGTCATCCTCTTTCACTCACGGACTAACAAAGTTTCTCAAACCTCCAGGGCTCTGCTCACAGTCACCCAGCCGAGGGAAAAGCAGCTGGGAACACAGCCCAGGAATGTGTTCCCAAACGTTCAGACCTGGCTCCCCTGGACAGCACCTCACACGTGCACGCCTGCCTGTGCACACTCAGCTGGCTCTCGGCCCGATCGGATCCGATCCTCACAGCAAGCCCAGGTGGCCTCAGGACAAGCGTTTCCATCTTCCCACAGCCCGGAGGACTGGGTGGGAGGAGCCATCTGGAATCATCCCGCAGGTCAGCAGCGGGGCTGGGCCACCTTTGTATTTGTAGGGCAACGTATTGCATATTCTGAATTCAAGCAAATAATAATGGTTAATTTCAAGCTGCAGCTAGAGTTCTACTAACCTGAAAGGAAGAGCAGTTTTCAAATGCATGATTTAAGAAATCGTACTAATTGTACACCCAACAATGTAAATGATTAGATGATAAAAATGAGCAGAGGAGACGGTGGGCCACAGAGCAGGAGGTTCATGCGGCCTTCCCATAGCTTTGGACTCATTGGATCTGTCCAATTGCAATTAAGGGGGCACAAACGTGTTAGCAGGAATTGGAGAAAGAGACATGGCATGAGGGTACTGATCTTGATATATAGCAAGAGCCCACTTCGGAATTTTACCTAGGGATGTGTTAAATCATGTCAGCCTCACGTCTCTATGATGGGGCTATTATTATTTTCCATATTATAAATGATAACATTTGGGTTTGAGACACATTGTACTGTGAATCCATCTTAACAACAGAATGCTCTGAAAAGATCAACAGTCAAGCACAGAAAAGCGAACACTGCACACTGTTACTTCTATGTAAAATCTAAAAATGTGAAACTCAGGAAGGAGGAGACCAGAAGGGCAGTAATCAGAGGCCAAGAGGGGAGTGGGGAGGCGGGTTGGGAAGGAGAAGGGTTAGTCAAAGGGGCAGTGGGACGGGGAGCAAGTGCTGGACATCTTTGTACTACTACAGGAAATAGCAACGCACTGTGTGTTTCAGCATCGGTAAAAGCAGGTAACAAGTATGTGAAATGGCACACACACCATCAGCCCGTGTAACCATGATGCAGTGGATATGTGTATCTCACATCACTCTGCAGCTCGTAATTACTATTGGTCAATTTGGAAATAATCTTTTAAAAATTTCCTCTTCTCAAATGTTCTAAACTCTCTTCCTGGAGCATGATAACAAATGGGAACACACACACACAGACTCCATTATAGTAAAAATGAGAATGTATAAACGCCACGGTAGATTGATGGTTCATAACAAGTTTACCCCAATCGGAAGGAAATAGATGTGGGGTGCATGGCCATTATTGTGTAATAGTATAAGCATGTATCACCCATCTACACATTCACACAGGTATATGCAAAATATACAAAAGTAACAGCGAAATAGTGTTTGTCTCTAAATATTTAATGTTTTTCTCGTTTATTTTATTGTTTCCTATACGTGTGTCAAACATATGTTCCTATATGTTAATTATCAGAAAAGCATTATGAAATTTATCTTACAAGTCAAACACACGAACTCCTTTCTGATCCAAAATCCACGTCCTGCAGCTGTGGGGCTACAGCCGCCCCAGGTCACCTACCACAGCTGGGTGTCAGCCAGCAAGGAAGGACAGAGCATATAAGAAGATCATGGAGGAAATACCTGAACTGCTGTGTCTGTTTTTATATTACCATCAGAAAAGGGCTCCCATCTGGTCAGGGGTCTATGTGGCAGCTTCTTTCCTGCTGGATCTGCAAAGCCACATGGAAACACAGGCTGAGCTGGGAACAGCATCAACGCAAGATTTCCTGAGAGGATCCTTACCAGATAACACCCGCCTCCAGAGCCGGGGTCTCACCAGAAGTGAGCCCTGCTGTGCCTAAACCGCCACGTAGACCTGCACCTCTCCTTCCCTGAAGGAGACCACAGAGGAATCTACCTTGATGCTTAAAAAATAAGACCTCTGAGGTGAACCAGTCACACCGACCGTATTAAACTATTCGCACCAACCATATAGTCTGAGCAACGTGGAGCTGTAGACGGAAGCACCCATGCTGCCTCCTAGAGGAATGAATTATCATCTCGGTCCTGAAGAAGGCTTATAAATAATTCGCCAAGTAAACAGTGCTGTTCAGACAACGAGAAGCCGATGAACTGTAAGTGCCAACAGGCAAAGCAGGAGGGACTAGTCAGTGCGGCCAGGCTGGCGAGGGTGCGGGCTCTTGCTCTGTTGTGGGGAGGCAGGGAGAGCCAGTGTGGAGCTTGGTTTGTAGTGATCCTTTCTGGTACCCGATGACCTACTCACCTCCCAGCAGCTGCAGCTGCTCCCTCTATTACACCAGCATTTCCATGTACAGATTCAAAGGACATGAGCATTGCAATGTGGCCACATAGTCATTGTGCTGCGGTCACAAAGCCAAAATAAGAGTGTAAGTTAAAAAGCGGTGAATGCATGAGTGTGCGTCCTGAATGGTGAGGGCAACGTGTGGATTAATTTTAGACGTCTAAGAATTCAGTACTTATGGCCTAATTTCTATGGTATTAGTAAAGTCATAAAACAGTGTATTTACTAGAAATTAAAACATGAAATGATTAAAAATACCTTCCTGAAAAAGTTAAGGAGAAAAATATCTTAGGAGAGCAAGCTAAAATTAGATGAGAGCTATAAACCCATATTAACATGAAGTAGAAATGGAAGAAATGTTCTAATTAATAAAGTTTATTACAGACCAGGAAGTTGTCAGCATGTAAGTTTTTTATGAGACACACAGAATACAAACCATTCAAAGGAAATAAGGGAGAATAAGTCCTGACCTAGTACCATGTGTTTACATTGGACGAAATAGACTCCACAGCCACAAGTATAAAATATGAACTGATCAAAACCCTAAGAGAAGGGTATGTGTGTAATGGTTTCTATGCAATTTGATGGACTGCTTCTAAATATGTGTCCAAAGACAAAGCATTAAGAGCAAAAATACACTCTAGAAAAAATAACAGATGGAGAATCTTCAAAGGAAATCACACAAATACTGCTTGTGAGCTATAGTAATTTAAGTGTGGTATTCGTGCAAGACAAGCCCAGTGATAAACACGACAACTTAGAAACAAAATCATGTACCTAAGACCCCTTGAACTATGACAGAAGAAGCATTATATGGCACTAAAAGAAATATAGTGTTTTCAATATGCGATGCATATATGGTTGACTAACAATATGGAAAAAATGTAATCAATCCTCTATCTCACTGAATATACAAAGTCTATTGCATGTTGTTTAAAACTTTCAGTAAGAGAGATTACACTATATAAATATTTTAGGAAGTATTGTAAGAACATGCTTTCATGCTCTTGAATAAAGTCAAATTTTTACATTAAACATAAAAGAAAAACTTTATACTGTAACAAAAATGAGAACGTTTATTTTTCAAAGATATCATAATGAGGTCTGGGCATGCGACTCAGGGATACGGTGCTCGCCTTACATACACAAGGCCCTGGGCTAATCCTCAACAACAAACAAATCCTAACTAAAAAGACAAGATAGAGTAAAAATCCAAGTCACAGAAGAGAATATAGCCACAGTTATACAACTGACAGACAACAAGTACCCGAATACATAAATAACAATATGTATGCATCCTAAGAGAAATAAATATTAATACAAATAATTGTAAAAAGATAGGAACTGACTCTTCCAAATCGGCCAGAATCACATGAAAAGTTGTTCATCGTCAACTGCAAATAGACAATGAGCCTTGAAACCACAAAATAAAGCTGAACACCAAAATCTTTAAAAGTTGAATGAGACCAGTGATGGTAATGGAACCCTAACTTAATGCCAGCAGGATTAAATCAGCATGGTGCTGAGCATAGATGGCCCACCTGAGGAAAGCTGCCAGCACAAAAGGGGACCTGCAGAGGAAGAGTGGGGTGTGGTGGGTTCTCCTAAGTGTTGCTCTTCAGGCTGTTGGTTTTCCTGGAGGAGTTTGTGGAGCTTCTCTGATGTGAAGTCAGCCATTAGTCATTGGAGGAGCTCGGGACCTCATTGGTGCTACTGGGAGTGGCTGTGGTTCACTTTAGGGGAGCTCTGGTCCTCACATTGAGCATCACTTCCTGGCTCCAGAGGGGAAGAGGTTTGCAGTTCAATCTCCAGGAGAAGCTGTCACGCTGGCTTCCTGACACGCTGCTCATCCTCAGGACCTCACTGTCGCTGAGG
Source organism: Cavia porcellus (assembly GCF_034190915.1). Classification (NCBI taxonomy): domain Eukaryota; kingdom Metazoa; phylum Chordata; class Mammalia; order Rodentia; family Caviidae; genus Cavia; species Cavia porcellus. The sequence goes on from NW_026947484.1 coordinate 241,618,517, forward strand.
GTGGCTGTGGTGCTTTTTGGGGAACCCTGGTCACTATTCTGAGTGTTGACTCCAGTGCAGAACCCTCAGCCTACTAGCAGCCAATCCTTCACCCCGCTGGCACAGACTTTCTGGCTTCCACCGCTGACCTTTGGGCCTTCCCAGCACAGATCTGTAAAACAGACTTGCATTGTTGTGGACTCTAGGTCTTCAGCTGGACTTGAACAGGACAATGCTGTGGGATGCAGGCCCTTGGCTGGATTTTCTAGGTCTTTAGTGTTGTGGACAGATTTCCTGCACTTCACGTATTTAACTCTGAGTGACCATCATAAAATAGCATTATAAATTCCATATCCTGTATGTAATTGTTCTCCTTGCAACCCTGACTACAACACGTAATATTTTTCTTTCCCTCCTGATTGGAGTATAAATTGGCCCATTTACTCGAGGATATTTTACCTCACTGATTTCTGAGGTAAAATTGTGCGTGTCCTGTGTTCAAGTCCTTCTATATGTGCTGTGCACTGTGGAGAATCCGGCTGCTTATGTAACCCAGCAGATGTATAAAAGCGAATCTACCACCACCCAAGCTGGAAATAACCAGGCTGGTCACCAGCAGTAGAAGAGATCAGCGATCTTTGATATATTCACCCCTAGTGATTCTCAGAAAAAATAACTGAGCAGCTGCCACATGCACCAGCATCGAAGAATTTGTAAACCTCCCGTTACACAATGAATAAGTCATGGAAAAAATGTAAGTTGTTTTCTAAGAGCTGAGGAATAGCCTCAGCTCGCTTACGTTCCTAAGGAAGAATATGCAGGTATTCGATACCCTTGGGAGAACAAAGCAGTGCTCTGACTGTTAGGTGATGCTCGGCCTTCACAGATGAGGGGCGGTTGCCAGTTGCAGGAAGGTGGCCCAGAACACAAGCTTGTTTCTCCACCTGGCTGGGCCACTGTCTTCAAAGAGATGTCCCTTTGATGACATAATGCCCGTTAATCCTGCAGATACTTGTGTACACAAATATGCATAAATGATGCATTTTTTTAAATATGTATCTTTACAATCTAAAAATGTTCTGAACAAGGGGAAAGATGGAGAGAGGGAAGGTGGGGGAGAAGGAAGGAGGGAGGGAAGATTAAACCGACTCAAAGGCTGGCAGACCACATCCACCCTGCTGCGGTGGTGTCTGTGCTGCGAGGCGAGGGGCAGGGCGCCTGCTGTTGGCACAGTGAGATGTGGGGGATCGAGCCGGGGACCTTCCTCTGCTGTCCATCGTGCCAGGCTGCCAGTGCGATGAAAAGATCCACTGTCCTGCTCCACGCTGAATGCAGCCCATCAGCTCTGAGCAGATAAACTCTGGGCCTTCAGAAGCCTGAGCCCACCCTTTGCCGCCATCAAAACTGCTAAGGCCAAGAGAAAGCACCACTTCTTTCCCTGCATGTGTCTCAGTGTTCAGCTCCAGCTGTGAAGTCTGCTGCAGTCAGTAATCAAGGACATATCCACCACCTCTCTCTCCTTCCTTCCTTCCTTCCTTCCTTCACAGCCAGGCTGGCCTTGAACTCTAGGAGTTTTCCTGCCTCGGCCCCCTGAGTGCTGTGATAGCAGGCCTGCACCACTGTGGCCCAGTGTCGCCCAGCCTTTCTTTGCTTACTCTCCCATTCTCCTGCCTCAGCAGGGCACCTCTGTCTCACTTCACGTGGACACAGCTATGAAGTGAAATGTGATCTCCTTTACTCCTAGAGCAAGAACACAATGGCATTACCTTCCAAATTTCTAAGTTTGAATAAGGAGTTTCAGTAGGCTGCAGAGAACCACAATCATTTTATTCATTTTAAGGTAGCTACAATGCAGCCACTTACTCAGGGGTGTCGTGTGGAGGAGCAGCGTGTCTGGTGTGACACTGGCATTTAGTTTGTATCCCTGGAGCTCCCAGCACTGCACAGTTTGTGCGCCGAGTTTCATGGCTAACTCTCACCTGACCGTAGTAATACAAGGGTAAATTCAGAACTCTACTTTCTGCAGAGATGCGTTTCATTGCTGGGGTTTCCTCCAGTTTCAGGGAAAATGACAGCAGCACACAAACTGACCACTGCACCGTGCCCTCGGTGAGCACAGCGCTGGCTGTTTCCTATGCACTGGTCCAGTCCACTGTGTCTTCAGCCCGCCCGCCTTTAGGAGTTATTCTGGTCAGGTGCACGGAAGTCCTGAGCTTACAGTGCAAATGGAAGTGGCTGAAACCCTGTGCCTCTCAGGGCCACTTTTCGGTGCTGGCAGCCTTCGGGGATCCTGCAGCCCGCCAGGCTCCCGCCTCTCCCACCAGAGAGGTGGCAGGCAGCACTGGGATGGCAGCAACCCTATCTCGCAAGGCCTCAGGCATCATTGCCACCCCCCAGGCATTTTCCCACATTCGCCAACCTCCTTGAACAAAGGACCCCACAGATACGGGCAACTTTCCCATCCTTTAGCTCAGGATTGCAGGTCCGGTGCCATGTGCACAGGGAATGCATGTGTGGGAAACACAGCGTGCCTGGAGGACAAGAGAACTCCGTAGTACCTGGACGTGAGTAGGGCGCTGCACTGGGAGACTTCCCCAGTTCTCAGGAAATGTGCCGGGTCTCAGCAGGAAGCACGGCCTCTTCCACACAATTCACAAACTCAGGGCCACAGGGTGCAGTCCCTCTAACAGGACCCTGGTGATTCTGTCTTAGAGATTTATCCAAATCTGAGACATTACCTTCACCACAGTGTTCAAACACAGAAATAGAGATCCGTAAGTCACCAGGACACGGGAGCAGAAAACTGTGATCAAATCCCTGAATCACTGCACATTGCATCCAGAGCCACCAGCTGGGAGCTCCTGCCCTGCTGCTGTCCTCAGCTGATCACCCGAAGGCCACAGGGGGCGTCTCGCTCAAAACCTATGTCAGCAAGGACCTAGGTGTTTTTCATTTAAGATGACCACATTTTTCCAGAACCTCTCCAGAGAATCTCCCACACCAAAAATGATCTCCGAGGACGTTTCGATTCCCGCAGCTGAGCGTTTGGAGTCTGTGCAGAGGCGCCACCCGCCCCTCCTACTCTGTCCTAAATTGAGGCCTGTGTTCTTACTCTTGCATAACATGAAAATGAGTGAACATGTTTTACTCAAAATTTCCATCTCTAAATTCTCTAAGTGGTGTGAAAAATCCTGGAAAATTTCGGAGCAAAAGAGGACACTAGGAGAAATCAGGACAAGCGGGAATCGCTGGGAGGACTGTGAGCTGAGGTCTGTGTCAGCGAGACCAGCATCCCTGAAGACGTCCCGTCCCCGGGGCTCCTGGGCAGTGGGAACAAAGCCACAGCTCCCTCGAGTCTCAGCCACAACCCGGAGTCATCCAGGACCCGCTCTCCGCTGCCACGCCTCGGCCCGAGCTATCAGCCTTCCACGGTGTACCATGGCAAAGGCTCCGTGCAAATGAGGCCCCCAAAGAAGGACTGGCTCCTACAGCAGACGACAGAACTGGAAAATTGAAATTAGTACGGTCAATTTAGTAAGCACAAAACGGAGCCTTGTGCTAACAAATAAGAACTCATGTCATTCATAATCACACGTATGCATACAAACAAATGCACATGCATATGCAAATGTGTGTCTCTAGAGAGACCTGCGTGTGTCCACCATGTTTCGCTGAGATACAAATGCATGTTCTTGTGTTTGGGCCACCGTGGCACAGGGTTTCCTGACATCTGTGAGCCACCACTCAGATGATGAGCTTGCCACGTACGTGCCAGCAGAAGAGTGCAAGGAACCTCATCCTTACCATGATTCTTAGGGCACAAAACACAAAGAACCCAAAGTTACAGCCGAGGAAACTGATCATCACAAAAGGAGAAACTTATGGTATAATTTTTCATAGGTAGTCGGCAAATGAACGCTACAGAGGACAGAGAGAGAGCAGGGAGAGAAGAAGCTGAGAGGGAGAGGTCTCAGGAGGGCTGGAGAGGCGGTGCGGGGCGGGCAGGTGTCAGGACAGAGAGGGCGCCTGGTAGCCTTGCTGAGCGCTTTCCGAGCATGAGCCTACACCACCTCAGGAGCTCAGGGAAGGCGAGGTGGCTGCTGCCCAGAGCTTGATATCCGAGGATCTGGTGAGCACCTCCTAGGTAAAAATCCTACCCACAAGGTGAAGCGAAGCAGCTGATTCCAGGAAGAGCAGCAGGACTGGGCAAAGAGCCATCTAGGACTTGGGAACATTTGCTTCCTTCAGCTAGAGCAGGAAGATATTCAAGGTCCAAGCCCCTTACGCCTTTGTTCTGTCCTGGAGGTATTAAAGCTCCTTTCTTTTTTAAGCAATGATTTTCCTGGTATATTTAGGTCTATACATACCCCGATCACATGCTTCCCAGGGATACAACTTGCTGCTTCTCCATTCCTCAACTCCTTCCCCACCACAACCCTTTCCCCTCCCCATTCACGAATACCCGTTCCACTTTTTCCGAGCATTCTCTCTTTCCTTTTCCTCCGTCTCCCCTCTCCCTTGTTCACCTTCCCACTTGAGCATTTTCTTCCCGTTTCCCGAATCTGTCATCTATCTTGGTCTTTATTTACCCTTTTGATTTCTCACACAAGAGAATGCAACGTTTAAGCCTGTTAAAATCGTCCCACTGAGTGAAATAAATTACTTCCACCAGGTAGTGTCATCTCAAGCACTGGCCGTCGGGACAGGGGCAGTTCCTGGGGAAGAAGGACTTCCCGGGTGAATGCCTGTTGGTAAGACTTCACCTTTTGTTTCCTTTGTTTCTCTAAGTGGCTTCTCAGTCTTCAGAAGAGCGAGGAAAGTGATCCATTCCTCTTCTAAAACGCCATCACACTTTGTTCATATTATTACATTATGCAGTCTTTTCTCCCTTGACTTGGAGTTGCTTTAATGTACATTTGCGTCGCCCGTGGGGTAGAAAGGCAGAGAAGGTGGTGAAGAGGTCTCATTATTTTGGCAGTTTTCAGTGGCTGGTCATGAGCAGAAGCTCATGGAAGCGTGAGGAAAAACATGAACAAAAGAAAATAAAAAAGCTGCATTTACCGATGATGTCATATATAATATGAAAGGCAGCAGGGAGAACCAGAGGGAGAGGGAGAAAGAGGAGGGGAGAGGAGAGGAGAGGAGAGGAGAGGAGAGGAGAGGAGAGGAGAGGAGAGGAGAGGAGAGGAGAGGAGAGGAGAGGAGAGGGGAGGGGAGGGGAGGGGAGGGGAGGGGAGGGGTACTTTTGGTTGATATGATTTCCTGAAGTTAAAGTTATGATTTCTTTTATTTTTACCAAAAAATAACAATGCTGGCACCCCCACATTATAGAAATTATTGTTCCCAAATAACCTCTGAAGTGTATTAGCAAAGCTTTGGCCCTAATAGTTGCAGTGACTGGGAGCCTTATTTTCCGGCTGAAGAAACAATGAGATACACGAGGGAGGGTTGGAGCGCGGAGCGTGGCTAGCTCTGAGGGCAGCACCCTTGGCGACTGGTGCTGTCACTCGGAAAAGTCAGTCCCCCTCCAGGAGGGTTAGCGGCAGCCATCGCCACTGTGCTAGTCCCAAGGGTGGGACACATGTGGACGCCCTGCTAATCATTAAGTATTGCAAAACTATAGGAGGAAAATGCCACTTTGGGTTCACATTGAGAGTTCTTTCCATCCCTAGCACACCTCTGAGCGTGGCACCGAGGGGAAAGAACACTCCCTATGGACTGAAAGCCCCTGGGAGAGGTGACACCGTGGTCAGCTCTTTTCTCCAGATCGTGGCACCTGGAGCTTCTCTGTCTTGCCTATATACTGTGTTTTGACAGGGAAAGGCAGGCCTGGTCCATGAGTGGGGAACCTTTGAGAGCTCTCGGTGACACAGACAGCCCACAGCAGCATGCGTGCAGCAGGTTTGCCATCGCTGACCTGTCTAACCCTTGGCCTTTCCCAGTGAGAGTCAAAGGCTCTGCAGGGAAGGTGGCTCGCCCAGGACCCAGAACCCTAACACGCCCTTCCTCCTGGGCCAGGAGGCAGCAGCCACACCCCAGGTGGCCCACATCCTGCACTGAGGAGTTCTGGGAAAGGTGGGTGGTGGAAGGCTTTGTGGGGGGGAATTTGGGGTCCATAGTTCTTCTGCTTGTGTTTACATCCTGGGCCATCAAAGGAGAGACACAGAGCCTGAGATGCTGTAGGAAAAGGCTGTACAGCTTTGTGTCAAGGCTGAGTCTGAACTCTGACGCACCCCTATCCCACGGCCGCCTCACATGAACACGTAAGTTTGTTTCCTTTGAAATCAGGGGAAAGCAGTTATTTAAGGTTTTAAAGTTTCCCATCATTTGTGAAACAGAATAGGTGCTCCCAGGATGGAGCTGTCCTTCAGGTGGAGAGGGGAGCTCACCCTGGCAGAGCTCTGAGCACAGTAGTAAGCCCACGGGCAGATCCCACTTCTTGCGGTCTCTGTTCCTCTATGATCAGAGAAGTCAGGGCTTCTGCACTACGGTCCAGTGATGTGTATATCTAGTGATGAAGTAGTTGAGTGACTCCTAGAACACAGGGAAACCAGAAGAATATAACTTTCTTATAAATTATTCTTCTAATAAATCTGATGCAATCTTCACTAGCCCCTAAAACTTTTGAATGTTTCCTGATACCAATCATTAAGTGATTTTATGAATACACAAAAGCAAAGAATGAGCATTTTGGATAAATTAAGAAGTAGAAATAAGATATCAACGTATAAAGATAGTAATATTATTATGACAATGATTTTCTACAAAATGGAGAAAATCAAGCTATAAACATGTGAAAGGCATTCAGCATGCAAAGAACACAAGAAGTGTGTGATGACCGATTTTGCAGACACCCCCAGAGCTGAGGCACAGGACCTCCAAGCACCTCCACACTTATTCCCAGAAGCTCACGGTGGCGAGTGCAGTCTCCCAGAGTCCACCGTGTCACCCTACCAATAAGAACAGCACACGTGCTGTTCAGCATCCTTGGATCACATGTGGTCCAAGAGGGAGGACTTCCCTCTGCTCCACCAGTGTTAGGTACAAGCAGCAACAGTTACGGCCTCGGCACTCAGAGGCAGAAGAACCAGATGCTGGTCAGAGATGAAAGGCGAGCATGACTCGGAAGGTGGGAAGCGGCTGTTACACAACCCGCAGGAGCAGTCAGGTACAAAGCTCGGCCTGCAGCATCTGCTCTGCAGAGGCAAAGCAGTTCTCCTCCGGCTCCTGGCTCGAAATTTATGTCCAACATGTTTTGCTTTTTCTAGCGGATTACTTAGTTTTTAAGTGATGTTTCATGTGCATAGAACGTCAACAAAACTCCAGAACCTCTAAAATATAAAATATTGGCTATTTATTCCATAAAATAGTAAGCCATTTACAGTGGGCAGGATAGTGCTGAGATCTCCGGAAATGCAGTCTACCCTTTCATTTTTCACCTTCACTCGCATAGAAGTTCCGTCTTCAGTTCACTCCGTGTCACACTCTTCTAGCCGCAGCCAAGCCACCCCGTCCACCTTCAGGGAGCAGGGAAGGAGAAGCGGAATCTGCCGCGTCGAGCCTTGATCTCTGGGAAGCTCTACGCAGCCTCCACCCCGTGGAGGAGCAACCGTGAGCAACCGTGTCTCTTGGCCAATGAGAGCTGCAGGGTCATCTGAGAAATGCGACCCTTTCTCTTTGCACATTGCCATGCTGGGTGATGTTGGGATGGATTAGAAAACTGGGGGGAGGAATGGGGTCACACCAACCGCTAGAGCTTCTCTGTACTGGTGCATTGCAGCTAATATTTAAACCAGAGCTAAACTCAGTGCTGTAATTCCTTCCAGTGAGAGATACAATTTCTTTTCTTTTCTTTTTCTTTCTGAAAATGCTCTTGCCCAACAATTGTACATTAACTTATTGTTTGCAAAATCCCTTCACATAAGTCACCGGGGCATGGTAGTTAATGCCTGTAATCCCAGAATACTGGGAGGCTGAAACAGGAGAACTGCAAATTTTGCGTTCAGCCTGTACAATTTAGCAATTTAATCAGGTCCTGTCTCAAATAAAAAAATAAAAAGGCCTGGGGAAGTAACTCAGTGTGAAGGCCCTGGGTTCAATTCCCATTGCTATAGGAAACAAATGTCTACTTGATGCCAACGTTCACAGGAGGCAAAAATTCTGTAGACATTATTGAAGAATAAAATCAAACAGATCTGATGTCTCCCAAACCTGTGTTCCTTTGTCTGCAAATCCATGAGCAGTCCATTTCTCTCATTATTTTCAGTTAGTGAATCATGATTTATAATTTCCATTTATCATCTCCTTTTGTTGTAGCCAATAATCTTTTTTTTTTTTTACATTTTAAAAGTCAAAATCACTTACAATAAGGTGGAGAGAAGAAGGAAATCCAAGAAGGAAAGAATAATGTGAGTGATTTATGAACTTCTTCCCCTGTGCAGGCCAGTGACCGCCCGCCAGGGGCAGCGTGTGTCACTAATAGCCCGCTTCAGACAGGAAGCTGAGGACTCCGCCAGCCCCTCCGTCAGCGGGTGAGGGCTGGGGCTCCGTACTGAGCTTGGGTCTTGCTCAGACCTTGGAATACCTGGAGGATTCTTTCCTGATGATTCCCTCATGCAGGTGTGCAGTAATGAAAGGGCATAAAGTAAAGCAGAATTGGTCATTTGACCAATGGAACTGCTGGGCAGTGAGGCAAAAGTCAAAGAATCAGAGGCTGTGCAGACCGCAGGGTGCTCATCTGGGGTGTTTCAGGGGCTCTCAGAGGACTCTGCCCTATGTGCATTAAATACGCACTTGCTTAAAGACAGGAGCTGCGGGTGCTTTTCTGAACTGGTTTTTCTCTTAGTTTTAACTGCTACCATTGGACACTTATACCGTATGAATAGTTACTGAGTATTTATGGGACTCTCTCTCTCTCTCTCTCTCTCTCTGACAAATCTGGTATCATCTCATGAGACAGATATTGTGTCATTCAGCTCTGTGACAGCACTTCAAAGAGTTAGAGGAGGTGGTGAATATCCAGGGAGGTTACTTAATATTGTGCCATTAAAAGATGAAGATTTGCACTTGTGTGGATCTGCCCCCCACTCTGTGGTCACAGCGGATTTTCTGAAGGGCTTCAGATGGAAACAACCTTGACACAGTCTAACAGTGACAGAATCTAACCATGGACGGATGTTCTGTCAGGGAGGAGGCAGCACATGAAAACTATAAAGAACCCCAAAGTCTGCTTCCTGAATAATGAGAAAAGAACGTGAAGTTTGTTAATGTCTTCCAGATCATTAAGGGAAGTTAACGAAGCAGTCTCCTCTCTTCAGACTCACTGACGTAGCACTTTTCAACAAAGCAATATTGTGCTCGGGAAATATTAGATAATGTCTGGAGACGTTTTTGGTTGTCACAACTGGGGTGCTACTGGAGTCTAATTGGTAGAAGCCCAAATGTAGACATCCTACAAAGCACATGACAGCCCCCACGATGGAGAATTATCTAGGCCTTGAAGCCAGCAGTGCTGATTTCAATTTGGGGTTGAGAAACTCCAAATTAAAATAATCTGTTGGGGTTTTAATATTTTACTGCTGGAGGGTAGAGGATTGGGGACATCCACAAAGAGTGAGTTCTACATTCCAAACAATTATGAAACCAAAGTCAGTGCATGGTGTTCAGCTGAGTCCTCCGGACACCGGTGCATTCTAGCAGCCACGCGTGTCTTTGGAACTAAGCATGCTCTCTGCAGATCTGGTCTTTTTGTGACTTCCAATGGCTGAATGTGGTGACCTTTGCACTGGTCTACACACAGACTGTCCTGCACACTACACTTCTAATCTGAGTATGTCTGACTGTTGGACAATTTAGTTCCAGAAGGCACACGTGAGGAACAGGAAGCCAGGCTGAGACTGCACGTCTACATACCTCATGGTACCCGTCTGAGCCAGGCCCTGTGCTCCCAATAGCCCTGTGTGCCTGCATGTTGGGAGGCCATGTCGCTTGCTAAGGATGAGATCCTGGAGTGTGGAGTTGGGCTAAGTGAAATTCGGTTTCATCCCATGCGGACTGTATACGGGTATTAGCCTCGAGGAATTCTAAGCTGCTTTGAACCCCATCATCAGCCTCAATAAAGTTTTAAGACGTTTGTTCACCCCAGAGTTGTGTTAAAGAGTAAAAACAATGAAATATCTGAAAATCCTTTCATTACTTACAAAGCACCCAGCAGGTTGCAGTCCTCACAGACTCTTTGCAAAGTGTGTTCTAAGCCCATGTGTGAGGTTAGAGCTCTGCCCTTGTTTGTGACTGAGTCTTTCTGTTGACCAAGTTAATTTTGTGTACAGTAGTGTAGCAGGCCTGTCCTTCCTCAATGAAAGAAAAAGACTATTATGTTAAATTCTTTCAAACACTTTCTCCCTTTTTTGCAGAGTGGGTGGTTAAAGAGAGCAAAATAACTTTTTCTTCAAACAAACAAATGTAAAAAATACTGGTTTCTGGATGACAGAACTGGGTAAATAATGGCCAGTTTTAAATGTCGATGGCCTTGGGGTCCGATTGCGTGTGAGTGGTGCCTTCAGCGTCTCCTGACAGATGGGAATTCGTGCAATGAGAAATACCAGACTGACTTTGCCCCTGCCTTACCGCTGTGGGAGGACGCCCGGAGAGGGACCCAGCCTCTTCCAGGAGGCTGAGCAGGGTTTCCCGGGCAAAGCCTTTCAGGGCCAAAGCTTCAAAATTTCCTGAGAGTGGAGGTTTCCATATGGGTCTGATTCATTTCAAGATTCTTGGGTTTCTGGTCCATGTCAGAGTTACAGCACACACAGCCAGAGGGGTGCAGACCTCTGAAATGGGAAACGTCTCGAAAGAGTGGCCTGAAGTCCAGTGAGACACCTTTTGGATTTACTTCTTTACCTTCTGCTTCTTACAGCTCACCCTGCTGTTCACTCTGCTTCCATGTCAGTCTCAGATGTGGATTGCAATCCCTTTTGGGTTCATGGAGAGCTCTGTGCACCATGGTGGTTTCTGGGTGAAGTCTATTATTCACTGTGCACCCAGCAGGACAATGGGGAAGGCAGGAGGCAGAAGGGCAAAGAGGTCCACCTTGGGCTAACAGCAAAGCAGGATTCTTCCATGTAAGATGAGTTCGTCCATTCAGTAGCCACTGCCTTAACATGACTGTCCCTTGTGAGGAGGCACAAGCCGGAGGCTCGCTTGGCATCGATGCCTAGGACCTGGCCTTGCCTGGAGAGCCTGATCTCTGCTCTCCCTCTCATCTGCTCCTGCGTCTCCTGGAAAACCGGCCTGTCTTCCCGACCTGTGGCCCAGCACTTCATTCCTCTGTGCCCGCTGAAATGTGGCCGCAGGTCTGGACACTGTGTCTGTGATCTGGCAGACGTCTTGGAGGAGAGTGCCCCTCCTGGCAGCCTGACTGCCCACCTCCTCTCTGGGTGGCAGAGGCACTGTGGGTTCCCAGCCTGGGGTTTCCAGAACCGAGAACTGTGAGCAGGGTTCTTCCCAAGGCAAGGGTCTGCGACAAGGGCCAACTTGGTGCCAGTTCTCCAAGGTGCTGGCCGCTGATCCCTGCACGGGCACTCTCAAAGCCAGTATAAAAGTTGTAGTAACAGAAGCTCCAGATTCTCCTGGGGCTTAGCCGGGGGCCCCCCAGGCACCTCTCACTAACTGCCCACTAATCACGACCTGTGGGTGACAGTCCTGAGTTCGGAGCTCCCTGACTCTACCCTGGCCATCCTGAGGATTCCTCTCACCACATCGCAAATCCTGCTGCATTGTGAGATGCTTTGAATATTGGACTTCTACTTAATATGTCCCCGAGAATATTCCTTCAGAGTCCCACAAGCAACAGCTTAAGAACCCCTGTGACACATCACACTGGTACATCAGCCAACGCGCACTGAGGCCCTGATTTTCAGCTGAGTCAACTGTGACTGTAACACGGGGTGTGCTACCTGTGTGGTTGGTGTGTATTTGTGGTTGTTATTGATCAGCACTAACTTTTAAGTCCAGTATTTTCATTTTGTCGAATATTACAATCCCATACTGAACAGTTAGCGCATTTTATTATTAAGGATTTCAGAACGCGTAATAATAAAATATAATTTTATGTGAAAGGAGTATGAGAGCATATACAAAATTGCTGTTTAGATTAGAAAGTAAACAAAATGCTTCAGAAATGGGTCAATATGACAGAAGTTTGTTTGTTGGGTGAGGGGTGTTAGGGGTGGAACCCAGTGCTCAAGCAGGCTGGACGAGCGCTCTGTCCCTGAACTGCACCCCAAGCCAGGGAAGTGTCCTCACAGGATGGGTCAGGTCTGGGAGTGTAGGGAGAGGACCCTACTTCATGGGGTCATTCTTAGCTCTCAACAGAAGCAGCTCTGTCACTGTCACCATGGTAACCACAGTAACCCCAGGGTATCAGGACTCAGTGAGTTGCCAGGTAAACAGACCTGGGAGATGGAAACAGGAGGTGCCAGGGGCTAGAGCCGGGGGTGCCCCTTACAGTTTGCCTGTGCAGAGCATAGCCCTGTGTCACATCTCACATGAAGGGAAGTGGAGTGCAGACTCGGTATATCCTCAGGACTGCTGCAAATGAGTTTGGTCGCAGAGTCATCTTCTATACCATGAGCAAAGTCTGAAAGGCGGAACAGAATCGGTTGGCTTCTGGGTCTGCACTGGTTCCCCAGAGAAAATATGTCTAGGGTGAGACTGGGTTTGTGGGGGAAGCAGGACACAAGACAGAAGGGGAAGGGAAGTGGTGGAGGGGTGAGTCTGGAGGCAGGCAGTGCCCGCTCCTGTCCTCCTGGCCAGCTGAGGGCGCTACTCCTGCTTAACGGGGTCTGCAAACCTTCGAAGTGAAAACCATGGGCCTGCGTGGAGCCCATGAGAGCCCAGCGGCAGACCTGGAACATTGCTGAGCAGCGGGGTGGTGGTTTGTGTTTCCAGTTAGGAGAGGGGCATTCCAAAGTCACTCTTGGAAGACGTAATTTACTGCAGTTTTGCAGGCCATTTGTGAACGTCAAGGAGGTCAAATTCAAGTACAAAAGTACTTGATAAAGTACTCTTGATATAGTAATTAAAAAAGTCAAGTGACTAATGGTAACCTCCAAACTGATTATATAAACGAATACACTCACAAGCAGTGAGTTTCAGAAAGTCTGCACAGAACTGCGGACTTTTCAGCCATCTCAACTGTCTTCGTTCTAAGATGCAAACGTAGTGGAAAGTGTTAGGGGCCTGTGGGCAAGGCCCCCCAGCCTTGCAAACCCCATTAATCACTGAGGTTCCCATCTTCTCATCACCCACCTCTGAAGGACAGCGGTTACACAGCAGTCAGGGCAGAGCTGACCTGATTTTGAGTTTTCAAACTCGCCTGGCTTAGGAACATCTTTCCTTCTGGCTGTAACACTACTACAAGTGCACATGCAGGCGTTTATGGAAGAAAGCGGAGGGAGGAAAGTGAACTGCATTTGAGAAGCGGTATTTATGCTTAGGGTTTCCTTTGTTTCAAGCACGTTTGCCCTAGGGAAAGGAAGCTTCCAGGCAGGCTCAGTACGCCCCTGTGCTGCCCTCCGGAGTGTTCTGGGGAAGCGAGGTGAGGGGAGACAGAAGAACCGCAGAGAAGCACGAGAGAGATGATGGGCCCATCCCGCTCCACTCAAGTCCGTCGCAGCATATGTCAAGTAGATTTGATTTTAATTCACCTCAGCTGGTACCGCAGTTACTGTTTACAAGAAAAAGCAATCAACAAAGTAGTTAGGAAGGAAAACATTTTGGCAAAACCCTTCAATTTCTTCTCAAAAGCCTAAGGAAAAAAATGTGGGAAACACTGGTAAACATTATTGGCGGGGAAATCAGGAGTTTACCGTCTCTTCACGTTGGCTTTACCGTCTTTTTCACCTGAGTTACACGTTCCTCTGTGTGCCTGCAGTTCTCCCCCAGGAGTTTCCAAGCCATCTGCTCTGTTAGTGAGCGGGCGGAACACCTTGCTCCAGACCAGGCACGCAGAGCTGGGCTGCGCAGTGTCTGCACAGGTCTGTTTTCACGGCAGGACCACCCAGAAGCACCCGCCTGTCTCCTCGCCTCAGGTGACCGGAGTGGGTCCTGAGCTCCCAGGGCGCAGCCCTTGCTCCTGTGAGGAGGGGCACAGCCTGGCTCCCACAGCCTGGCTCACTCTCCGGAGTCAGCAGCTGCAGGAAGAGGAAATGGAAACAACTCTTCACTGTCGTGGATCTCTGTCTGCCAAAGAACAATTGATCCCTGAAACTGCTGCAGAGGCTTTCCAAGGACAGCGGAGGACAGAGATAAACTAACCCAAATGATCGGCCTCTCTGGGGACAGGGAGGTGTCTAGAAGCAGTAACAGAGGCAGCCGGAGGAGACAGAGCCCTTCCCTGCCTCCTTCCCGGACAGAGAAGCAGAGTGGGCCTGGGAACCTCACTGAAATACCTCACACTGTAATACCATGCGATTTAACCCCTTTGTAAACCTGTTACCTAAATCATTATTGGAACCGAAAGATAACCAATTCCAAGCAGCAGCCCATCTTTAGGACAGTGTTGAGAGAAACGACCTCTCACACAGTCATCCCGGGACTTCCAGCCTGGGGGCCCAGGTACAAAGGGGAGGAAAACACACCCAGCCTGTGTGGAGCTCAGAGTACGCAGACCACTCCATGGGGGAGTGAGAAGAAATCCAGAGATTAAAAAGAGTCCCTGAGATAGAGACCGTGCTTCCTACTGAGAGATTCTCCCCGGAGAGATACTGCCATCACCTGAAGCAAGACGAAAGCTAAACCTAGGGGGTAGGAGAAGCTGCAACAGAAAGTGATCTGAGCAAAGGCGATGGTAAAATATAGCACTGTGTTGGCCACAAATACTAGTACATTTGGGGAAGTGGAGGTCAGAGTGTGATTTAACTCCAGGACAGCAGCCACACGGCAAAGAGAGGGAAATCAGAGCTTTCCAAGATCATTGCATGTTTAAGACGTTAATTTTAGAGTTTGTTTTCATGTTACTGGGCAATATATTTTCTTTTGTCAAAAAACAAAACCCCAAAGCAATTTTGGGATGAAATTAATAGGAATTCTGATCTTGAGTATATGGACAGCTTTGACATCCTCAATACTGCAAAAAGAGAAGAGAGGTCCCAGTCACGAGGCTCAGAGCTCAGATTCGAGCCAAAACTTTAAAAGTCAGTGAAAAAAAAAAAAAAGTAACATATTCTGAGACTAACCCAAAGAAGCAAACGGTGGCTGTGCATAGAGCTATTTGAAGGGAGTAGCTGTCCATGAAAATCAATAAATAAAGATAGTTCTCAGGACAAAAATGAGCAAGTACGAGTAGAAATTCTAAAATTTCTAAATTCTTTCCAAATAGTAGCAAAGAAATAAGCTAACATTACAGAAAAAGCTGACGCCCTCATCAGAATCAACCACTGCCGTGCGTGTGAACCCCCAGGACTGGGAGCGAAGCAAACCTTTTTTCCTATAAAGTACCCAGCATGGAGTATTTTATTATAGTAACACACAATGACTATGTTAATTAGCTCAACTTAGCCACTCTACAATACATATTTTTTCCTGAGGGCAGTACAGCGGATCAAACTCATGGCCTCGCACTTGTCAGGCAGGCACTGAGCCTCTGAGCTCTATTCCCTGCTTCATATGTATTTTATTTTTTGCTACCAGGAATCGAATTCGGGACCTTGCACTTGCACATACGGATTTTAAAATGATACTATACATATGACAAATATATACAATTTCTATCTGTTAATTTGAAAAGAAGCAAATGAAGCAGAGGAAGAGGAGAAAGAAGGGAGGAAGGGAGGACGGAAGAAAACCAGGAAGGATTGCAGGAGGCCAGATCTCAAGGCTCACACTCCCAACCCCTGCCTTTTTACTCAGAAACACGGCACAGAGATTATTACTTAAGAACCTCTTTTCCAGTTCCAGCTCGTCTTACTTAGGGAGAGGAATTTGTTCTAAATAGTTTTATCTTTGTGACAGTGTATCACAATTAAGTCCCTGTATGAATTTCAGCGTTCTCTCCAGTTCTGTGAGAAACGTTGCTGGCATTCTGGCCGGGACTTCTTTGAGTCTTCTGTCCGCTTTGGAAGTGTGGCCGTCCCAGCGATAGTTGATTCTGGCTGTCCAGGAGCAGGGGCAGCTTCCCGCTGTCTCAAGTCCGCTCTGATGTCCTTTCTCCAGTGCGATCATTGGCTCTGTGGAGGTCTTCACTGCTCGTGATGGGTTGATTTTTCTTAGAGATGCTGTAAGTGGTACTGTCTCCCTAATTTCTTTCTTAGTGGGCTCATTATTGGCTCAGTACGGGAGCACTGTGGACTTTTGGGTCTTCATTG
>NW_026947485.1:0-25000 GCF_034190915.1 Cavia porcellus
GTGCTGTGGTGTGGTGTCTGGACTGGAGAGGAGCAAGGTAGAGAAAACTGTCAGAGCAAAAGTTTTTACTCAGCCTTCATTGCAGGGCAGCTCCGGATTGTAGCACAGCAGACAGCCTGGAGCTCCCATATCCTACACACCCAGGACCTACCAAGACCTTTCTCAGTTGGTGAGACTGTCACCCCCAGACACCTCATAGCCAGACCCTCCTGCTAAGAGCTTCCTCAATGGTATGAGTGTCTCTCTGAGGCACCAACAGTGCTACGTTGCACTGTGAACAGTTCCTGACTCTCCTTGCTTCAGTAGCTTTGTCCATTAGGAAGAGGCTTGCTGCAGTGTTGGTAGCATCTCCTTGAGGATGAAAGGTTTGCTGTGCATTCCCTGGAGGTCAGCAGGGTTAGGGTTACAAGGTCAAGAGACAGCCCTCCTCTCACTACACCCAAGGTCCCCATCGACAGGACTCATGTTGGCTGTTGTCCTTGACCCCTCAACCCCAGAAATGACTATCAGCTGTTCCAAAAGGACAGCTGCTGCCCTCCAAGTGTGCCCTGTGGACAAAGTCCCTAGGCCAGGCCACACTCAGATAGAGAGTGTGATGCATCTCCTTGAGCACCAAGCATGACATTATCTGGTGAGATTTTCCCCCTTCCTTTTTCCTTCTATCCGTTCATTATATCAGTGAGAACATACATTATTTTAAACTCTACTTTTTAATTTAACACTATGTATCCTTGTTATTCAAATTGTTACTTTTACAATTTATTTGTGCCTATGTTTTCCCCTCTTGGCCCCAGGTCAGCCATTTCCCCTGGTTCCTGGGACAGGTAACAGGGTGAGCAAAAAGCCCTGATTATTTGGGGGGTGTCTGCAGGAGCCTAAAGTAATCCGCTTCCCCCTTCTTGTCTGGGAGAGAGGTGCTTGTGCACTGATGGTGCTGCACCCTAAACCCTCAAACGGGTAAAGCCATGATGCCGCACTGGAGGCCCTGCCAGGTCTGCTTTCAGCCCTTGAAGCTGCCTTGTGCTTTCCCTCAGGCCAGGGGGAACCCCTCATCCAAGTGTCATTGCTGGACTGTAAGGCAGGCCTGGGGGTCCTGTCCTCCCACTAAGGCTGAGGGAGTTGGAGGGACCTTAGAGTCCCTCCCTGTCCACTTTGGAGTGCAGAGGGACCCAGCAGTGTCTGTGAGATTGCAAGGGTGAACCCTGTCTGCTCTCCGAGGTTTCTCACCAGCATCATCTCATGAGGTGGCCAGGGCTCTCATGAAGATTAATGAAACACAAAGCTCATGTGGAAAATCCCGAGCTGGGAACGAGGCCCAGGCTGTGCCTACTTCAGTGCAGCCAGGAGGCTTGAGTGTGCCATCATGGCCTGTCTGGCCCGGGGGACTGAGTAGGAGCAGGGAAGAGTTCTGAGGACAGGATATGTCTGGCCCTAAGCCCTGCTTGCCCCATGGCTCCCACAGCCACTGACTTCTTAGGAGGCCAGGTCCTCCGTGAAGCTCACTGTGGTCAGGGTCAGGGTCAGGGTCAAAGTCAGGGTTAGAGTCAGGGTTAGGGTAAGGGTTAGCGTCAAGGCTAGGGTTAGGGTTAGGGCCAGGGTCAGGTTGAGGGCTAGGGTTAACATCAAGGTTAAAGTCAGGGTTAGGATTAGTATCAAGCTTAGGCCTGGATTCAGGGTTAAGTTCTGGGTCAGGGTTAGGGTTACTGTAAATTCTTTTGTCTGCACATCAGTTTTTTCACAACTTTTTAGGGACCCAGAGTTTCAATATCTTTTCAAGCAGGCCTCTGTGGCCTGTATCCTGGCACCTCTAGTTCTCCAAATTAGCCCTGAGGCTTTAGGCCTGAGGGAAGCTACTCTATGCTGGTTTCTAGTGTAGTTCTAGGATTCTTTAACTGTTGAGTGTTGGCATGAGCTGTCAGAGTCTGAGGCACAATGAAGTCTCTCCCAGGACTGGTTTTTGAAGGAAAGGGAGTGTCAAGCAGACCTCCCCGCCCCTGCTGCCCCTCATCCTCTCAGGAATCTGTGTTCCTGTTGATGAGGGTGCTGCTATTTGTCCACAATGGGAACCATAGGACTGGGCCAGCAGATGTATGCAGGAGTGGAGACACCCTACACCAAAGTCTTGAGGTCACTTGATGAGAAGCAGGGAGGTTAGTGGGACCCTCTTGGGAGACCTTGGAAAGGACATTTGCCCACTGAGGCTGGGCCTGGGCCCCTGCTTCTGTGTCACAGATGTGCAGGAGTCACACGACCAGGCCTGGGAGACAGGGGACACTGCACTGCCAGTGTTTGAACTCTGCTTGTTCTTAAACACAGGAGGCACTCGGCAGTCTACTGTCTTAGTTTTGCAATCTTCACAAATTAAATATTTGCCTTCAAAAGCAGCCTCTGTGATAAGCATCAGGATAATATTCCCTTGCCAATGCGGAAGTCAGCCTGCACTGTGGGTGGTCCTCTGGAGAGTAAGTTCCACATGGGACCCTCGGGTGGGAGCAGCTGGCAGTATTCCGGGCACAGTGAGGCCTCCTGTCCTTCAGGTGTCTCAAACCTAGGGTTCCTGGTACAGAGTGACCCTGCTGTGCTGTCCTCTATCTCCCGAGCAAAGAGTGGCCATGGGAGCAGGATTGGCCCCATCAGGCGCCACGTGTTGGCACCCAAGGGAAGCTGTCTGGCCAGATCTCTCCAACGAGGGCTGGATATGGAGGAAGTCCTGCTTGGTGGGAGTGCTGCCTGAGAGTCTCAGCAGGGGGAAACCACTTGTAAATGTATGTGCACAGTGAATTTGTGCCGTCCACAAACCCCAGCAGGCCTTGTTGTGCTGCTGTTAGAGTGGTTGCCTGAGAGGAGGGTCCATTTGGCCAGCTCCTTGGTGTGCACTGTGACACCATTTCCTCATGGGGCAGAGACTTTAGCAACAGCCATCTCCTGCCAAGGAACCCAGGTGGGTTGAAGGCCATAAGGTCACTGAGAGAGTGTTAGGAAGTTTCTCTCCTGTGTAACTTAGCCTTGCGATTAGAGTTTGCACTTTTGGAGGTAGAAGGCTGTGTCTCATGTCAAAGTCTCTGAAGTTTTTCTCAGAAACAGTCCCTCTGTTGTGTGTTCATTGCCCAGAGGGCACATGTGGGTGGACAAGGACCCTCCACACTGTTAATTCCTCCTGCTGCCTGTTCGGACCTCCAAGCAGGCCCACATATCCCACACACTGCAGGCTGATACTCAGGACACAGCCACCAGTGAGGTGTGGTGTGGTGAAGTGAGTGGTGAGTTGTTGCATGGCATGGGTGAGCCATGGCACACCATGGTGTGAGTATGGACTGCCCCAGGCTACACTGGCTGTGAGAGGACCTGGCTGAACTTCAGCCCTGTGCATCATTTTATTTGCCCCAATCTCCTTGATCCGGCCTGCGGATCAATCTATGGGTCTCAACCTGGAGAGGGGATCGGGGATGGGGGCAGGACAAGAGAAAAGAGAGATGAAGACAGGATGAGATTCCAATCGAGTCTCGTTTATTTTTAAAATGGTTACAACTTATATAGGGTGGGGGCGGGCCATAGGCAGGAAGAAGGCTTAATCTGATAGGTCATCATCATATCCGGATATATGATGTAAGCAGGAGAGGATTATGGGTAATGTAGGCAGGCTGAAACAGGAAGTTTGCTTGTCATGTGCATTGCAGGCAAGGGGAGGATCATGGGAAATGTAGGCTGACACACAAAATGCCCTCAGGCAGGAGGGGCAGGGCAGCAGCAGCTATTTAAAACCGCTCCCTACATCTCCTCCCTTATTATTATATATATTTTTTGGAACATGGCAGGCCCTGGGAGGACAGCGCCTGCCTTGGGTCAAGGACTCCTCATATGAACCCAATCGAGCCTTACCCGTCATGGGCCTGCAGGACAGCTGTTGGTCCTGGACCTGTCTTAGGTGGCCGATTGGCATTATATATGTGTCCTAGTTGCCCGTCTCTGACTGCCTGTCCAGTGCCTCAGGGCGTCTGGGCCACAGCATCATGTGGGCCGTCAGTGGGTGAATTTTCCCGATAAGTTTGTTGTTCTGCCATTTCCAACCGATGGTAATATACCTGAATGGGCTTTGCCATAAATGTGTCAACCTTGTTATTAATGTTATTAATGAGTGTCATGATCCTCTGGAAAACACAAGGTCCTACAGTAAGCAGCAACAGCAAGGCAGTTAGGGGTCCCAAGAGGGGGGCAATGTAAGGGGAGAGATCCTCCCACATGGAGGAGAAGGTGGTTGCTCCGATGCGCTCCTTTTCTCTCTCTTCGAGGTGCTCTCTCAGTTTATTCATGGACTCTTTGACCACTCCCGAGTGGTCAGCATAAAAACAACACTCTTCCTTGAGGGCTGCACATAAGCCACCCTCCTTCATAAACAGGAGGTCTAGTCCTCTTTTATTTTGCAGGACTACCTCAGATAGAGACGTCAGGGACGCCTGTAGAGCTGTCACAGATGCTTCTATTTCTTTTAAATCCTGATCCACTGCTGCCTGTAATTGAGCTAGATGCTTATCTCCCAACACTAGAGCTGTGGTCCCTGTCCCTATTCCCGTTGCTACTCCTAACCCTAGTAACACAGCTAAGGTGAATGTCACAGGTTCTCTTTTAGATATATAGCTGGTCTGCGATGCCTGGAGGTAGTAGTCTCCTGGGTGGAAGGTTATGCGTGGAAGAACCTGTACAAGAACACAAAAATCTGTAGACTTGTTAAAAACAGCAGTTGCTATACAGGGTGATAGGCCAAAATTGCAGGCCCAAGATGTTCCTGGGGGTGGAATGAGGTAATTATTTGGCTTGAATTTGGAATGAAGTTGGGCACAGAGTTGTGCTGCCAGTGCTGGTGGATGGCTGGAATCCCCAAGACAAGTTCCTCTACCTGAGACATCAGGGAGAGTCAGCTTGTGGTGATTGTTCCAGTCACAGGCAGATGAGCTAGAAGAACTGATAAAGGTTAAATTGAGGGCCTTTCCTTCATAATATGGGGGAGGAGCAGCCAAGCATAACCAACATGATTGGGTGAGATCAGGTTGGGTATGATTTAAAGCCATGTATGCTCCTTTAATCAAACTGAATAGGTTAGAATGTGAATATTGAGGGGCAGGTATATGAACTGTCTGGTGTAGCGGAGCTTGAGAAACTGTTATGGCTGAGGGACTTACTGTGGTTATTTGAACAGCAGTAACAGGATCTGTATTGGGCTGATTGTATTTTGGATTTGGATAATATTTTGGCTTTAGAGCAAAGTTTGGGCCTATGGGCACAACTGAAGTCTGTAGGGGAACCTTTTTTATGAGAATAAGATTTCCCCTGTCTTTACCTGACTCATAAATTCTCAGTCCCCAGGTGCGTCCTATCAGCCAACCTGGGTCCTCAGGAGTGGTGACAGTGACGTTTAGAACCTGACAGGATCTTTGATAGGCCAGTGGGTAGTCACCTAGGCTGCACCCCGGCGGCCCCCATGTCAGTTTAAGGTGTTTATCGGGGAAGGCAGGTTGCCACCCTGTTGCAACTGTTTCACAGCCCCAATAAGCACAAAAATATTCTCCCGGGGAATTACAATATGATCTGCCCCCGGTTGCTGCGGGGCAAAGGTAAAAATGGCTTTGTTTGGGACATTGGAGCCCTGGGAAGAACCAACAGGGTGTGGGCGCAAACCATGGACTTCCTGATCCTATCCAAGTCAAAACCTTTTTTTCGTTGTTCCAGCGGCTAAGCTCCCATTTCCAGGGTCGATGGGGGTTGCTGTCCATTAGATGTAGTTGTGTCACAAGTCCAACGATGATCCATAAGATTTTGACAAGTCGCACCATCTGTAAGAGAACACAGGGAGTTGTGCCTCAGGAGGAAATTTTATTCCTGGGCGTCACATTGGGTCCTCGATGAGGAACTATCTATTTGTTTTATAAGCCTTTCAGGGAGCCATCTAGCTCCTTTTTCCTGTTTGGAATAAATGCATACAGAGCCTCGTCCCCAGATGAGGACTGGGTCTGGACCATTCCATGTGTTGGTCAGGGGATCTCTCCAGAGAACAGATGCATATTGCGTGGCTGTCTGTGTGTGCCAGAAGCGAGATGCTGCAGAGTAGCCTAAGGCATCTAGAGATAAAAAATTTAAAATAAAAAGAGCATGTGAAAGAATATTTTTAGGAGAACCTCGGGTTGGATACCAGGTTCCTCTTTTTATCTTGTCTATGGTAGATTTGAGGGAACGATGTGCACGCTCAACAATGCCTTGTCCTTGAGGATTGTAAGATATACCCGTGGTATGGAGAATATTAAGGCATTTACAAAATTTGGCAAAAGAGGTACTAGTATAGCCTGGTCCATTGTCCGTTTTGAGTTGTTGAGGACATCCCAGAACTGAGAGAGCTGATAGCATATGGGCTATAATATGTTTAGTAGCCTCTCCAGTCTGGAGTGTGGCGAAGATGAAACCACTGAATGTATCAACACTTACATGTATATATTTTAGGTTGCCAAATTCATTAAAGTGAGTGACATCCATCTGCCATAAGGCATTGGGGATCAAACCTCTCGGGTTGACTCCCAGATGCTGAACAGGCAAGTGAACAGCACAAGAGGGGCAGTTTTTTACAATTTGTCTGGCTTGTTCCCGAGTAATTTTGTGGAGGAGGCGAAGGGTCTGAGCATTGAGATGGTGTAGCTGATGAGCCTGTTGAGCCTCAGATATCTTGGAGTCATCTATAGGCCCAGAGTGGGCCATGAATACCTGTGTCCGTGTGGCAGTATCAGCCAAGTGATTTCCCTGTGTAAGGGGACCTGGGAGGCTAGAGTGAGCTCGTAAGTGGCCAATGAAAAACTTATGACTGCGAAGCCGAATCACGTCCTGTAATTGTTTGAATAGGTCTGCAGCTGGGGAGGCATGGCTTATGTTTGCAACAGTTTCTAATAATGGAACAGACTGAGCGAGGTAGGCACTATCGGTGTACAAATTGAAGGGTTGGTTAGGATAAGCAGTGAAAACTGCAAGAATGGCCTGTAATTCAGCTAGCTGTGCGGAAGAGGTGTTTGTCTGAAGGGTAAAAACATTGTCTTGGCTTACATAAGCAGCCTTGCCAGAGGAGGAGCCATCAGTAAAAAACACTAGGGCATCAGAAAGGGGCTCTGAAGCTGTGATTTTGGGGAATACAAATGGATGACGGTTAGCAAAATCAACTAACTTATTTGGAGGGTAATGGTTATCAATGGTTCCTGAGAAGGAGGCTATAGCAATAGGCCATGCCTCAGTGGTCTGAAGTAACCAGTCCACTTGATCTTTGGTGAAGGGTTGAATGATAATATCTGGTTCTTTTCCATAATAACATTTTTCTAGCCTTTTGCCTTGAATTATCAGGTCAGAGACTGCGTGGTAGTAAGGCAATAATACTCTCTTTGGGGAAACTGACAAATGAAGCCACATAAGAGGAGCCTGTTGCCAAAATACTGCCGTGGGAGAAAGTTTTGTATTAAAAATGAGATAATGTAGTGGCCTATTATAATCTATAAATGAGACAGTTTGTCGAGCAATAGCCTCTTCTACTGCATGGAGTGTTTTTCTAGCATTAGGTGTAAGCTCTCGAGGGGAAGTTGGGTCAATGTCTCCTCGGAGGATCTCATAAAGGGGTTGCAGGTCATGTTTGGTCAATTTTAAATAGGGCAAAAGCCAATTAATATCACCCAGAAGCTTTTGAAAATCATGAAGTGTCTTAAGGCCATCAAGCCTTAGCTGAGGCTTTGGAGAAAACACCTGAGTGCCTCGTAACTGAAAACCCAAATATGTATATGGGTCAGTAAGCTGGACCTTGTCAGGGGCTATTTGAAGCCCAGCCTTTTGTAAGGCAGCTTGTAATGCCTGGTAACACTGTAAAGTTTGGTTTTGACTCTCTCCCGCCAAGAGGATATCGTCCATATAATGGGAGATATATATATCTGGCCAATGATCTCTAACTGGCTGTATTGCAGCCGCGACAAAAGACTGACATAGCGTTGGAGAGTTTGCCATACCTTGTGGTAAGACCCGCCATTGAAATCTCTGCATAGGGGCTCTAAAATTAATTGATGGAAGACTGAAGGCAAAACGCTTTTGGTCATTTGGATGTAAAGGAATAGAAAAAAAGCAATCTTTAAGATCAATGACAATTTTAAAAAATCCCAGAGGAATGGCACTGGGTGAAGGGAGTCCTGGCTGCAGATGTCCCATTAAGACCATGGTCTTATTTATTGCCCTAAGGTCTTGTAGCAGCCTCCATTTCCCTGACTTTTTCCGAATAACAAAGATGGGTGTGTTCCAAGGGGAATCACTGGGGACAATGTGGCCCGCATCTAACTGGTCCTGCACCAGCTGCTGTGCAGCTGCGAGCTTTTTAGAGGTAAGGGGCCACTGATCGACCCAAACAGGTTTGTCTGATAACCAAGTAATCTCTTTTGCATGGGCCGCAGGAAGGTCAATGACCCCTATTGAAAATGGCCTAGGCCTGCTTTAGAGGGGTTTGGAGTTGGGGAAATAGGCACTTTAATGCCTGAGCCTCGTTTGCCTAAACCTTGATTAGGAAGGAAGCCCTGAGTGAGCATTTGTTTGGTGACTACAGCATTGGGACTGCCCATCATCATTCCCATTTGAGTTAGCAAATCTCTGCCCCACAAGTTAAGGGGTAGCCCTTCTATAATATAGGGCTGTATGTGCCCCTGATTGTTTTCATTATCATTCCAGGTAAGTAGACTGGCACTACGTTGTGGATTTTTAGATTGTCCAATCCCTTGTAAATGCGTCATAGTGGTTTCTAAGGGCCATGTGGGAGGCCAGTCCTCCTTTCTAATGACTGTTACATCAGCACCTGTATCTATGAGCCCTGAGAAACTTTTCCCATTAAGCAATAAAGACATAAGGGGTTTGTCTTTGGAAATGAATTGAGCCCAGTATATATCTGAGGATCCAAGGGAGGAATTTCCCCTGTAGGAAGCCACAGCTGCATTAGAAGTTTGAACTAAAGGCAGCAGCACCAACTGAGCAATACGTTGTCCTTGGCTAATGGAAACTAGGCCAGAGATAGAGGATACCATGACAACAATTTCGCCAGTATAGTCGTTATCTATGACTCCTGGAACAACTTGTAACCCTTTTAATATCGTGCTGCCGCGTCCAAGAATTAACCCACAAGTGTCTTTGGGAAGAGGGCCATAAATCCCGGTGGGGATGGCCTGTACTCCCATGTCAGAAGCTAATACTGTATTGGAGGCGGAACAGAGGTCCAGTCCTGCACTTCCTGGCGTGGCGCGGAGGAGGTTAGAAATGGATTGTTTTGTGCCTGGTCTTGTTGTGCCTGGTTGTTTTGTAGTGGGACAAACCTTAAAGCCCCGGAGGTCTGTCTGAGGGTGGGGGTCTGGGGCTGACCCCCAATCCCGTTTCCCTGCTGGGGGAGGGGATTGCCATCTGCATCTGTCTTTGACCTGCATTCGTTAGCCCAATGATATCCTCTTCTGCATTTTGGACATAGACTTGTAGGTTTTGGCCTTGAATTATTGTACTGAGACTTTTGGGCCATAGGGCAGTCTCTGACAAAATGGCCTGTCTGATCACATTTAAAGCATTTGCCATTATTTGTTTTCCCTCCTTGCTTGTGTGCGAGGAAGATTTCTTTTACAGCTGTAGCCATAGCTAAACCTTGATGATAGGCGGGGCCTATGTCAGCACACAAGCGAATATAACCCGAAAGGTCCTCTTTTTTTTTATAGGGTTTGATAGCAGCCTGGCAGGCAGGAAGAGCATTTTCATAAGCCAGTTGTCTAACAAGGCCAGTGTTATCTTCGGTGGTGCCGAAGAGACACTCAGTTGCCTGTAAGAGGCGATCAACAAAATCAGAGAAGTGTTCCTCAGGTTTTTGTTTTATTTTTGTCAGGGAAGAAGCAGCTCCACCAGAGGGGAGCCTTTGCCATGCTCTGCTTGCTGCCAGGGTGATCTGAGCAAAAAGACCTGCCTCATATCGCATTTGGGCTTGTTGTGTGGCATATCGGCCTGTTCCCATCAGCATGGGAAGGGTGTAATGATTTTTCCTGTTAGTATTGTCTTTAGCTAAAAGTTCACATTGGTCTTGGAATTCTACCTTCCAGAGCAGATAGTTGCCCCCTGAAAGTGTAGCTCTGGCTAAATCTCTCCAATCATTAGGCGTAATCCAGCCTTGGGTTAAAGAATCCAAGACCGCAAGGGTGAAGGCCGCTGTGGGACCATATTGAGATACTGCTTTTTTTAATTCTTTTAGGGCAGATACTGGGAATGGTGCATGGGCCCTATTGGCTCTCAGTGCTAGGGCCGATTGGTCTGTGTCTGTATCACTGCTATGCGAGTCAGAGTCATTTTCTTCCTCACTAATATCAGTTTCTATATCTCGTCTTTGTAGACGTGGTGGCTGTCTTTTTTTATTTCCCCTAGTTGTGGTAGTAGCTTGTATTTTATCTCTTTCATGTTCCTGACTTGGGGATTGAGTCCCGCGTCTAGTTCGCCTCCTTTGTCTCCCCCTTTCCCTAATTGATTTAATGTCGCCCTCTTGTGGACTGGCACTAGCTTGGGTGGGTTGAGTTGTCTCCCCACCATTGTGTAAGTTATCGTCACTCGCTCCAGCTTGGGCAACTTCTGTTACAGGAAACAATAAGGGATGTGTTACTCTCAAGGCCTCTGTATTGGGAGGGCAGGCAGTCTCTGTAACTGGGAACATCATTGTGGGCTGACCACCTGGTGACCCTGAGATAGGCGCTGTCTTAGAGAGTGGCAGGCCCGTGACGGCCATCGTTCTAGGGGGGTTTGCATGCAAAGTTTGGAGCTCTAAGGAAAGCCTTTGTATATCCTTAGTCAGCTGAACCTGCTGTTGTAAATCATGAAATTGTTCCTCTAATGAGAGAAGGGCAGAAGACGGACCGGGTGGTCGCTGAAAACTGGTGGGTAGTTCTGCAGCATCAGGAGCCATAACCCGGGGGGAATAGTATTGGG
Source organism: Cavia porcellus (assembly GCF_034190915.1). Taxonomy (NCBI): domain Eukaryota; kingdom Metazoa; phylum Chordata; class Mammalia; order Rodentia; family Caviidae; genus Cavia; species Cavia porcellus. The sequence continues at coordinate 10,999 of NW_026947485.1, forward strand.
CAGCCTCTTTTGCTAATTGTGACCAATCAACTTCCTGGCCACTGGAAAGGTTAGGGTAAATAGGGCGGTATGGAGGAGGGGCCGTGGCGGCGCCATTTTGAGGACCCTCGTGGTCTCCAGACAAAGGGAGTGTCGGCACATCGCCATCTTGAATAGGCTCTGGGATCTCAAGGACAACAGAGCTGGGAGGGCTGGGTGCCTTAGATAAGACTGGTGGTGGCGGAGTACAATTGCGGGAGGCAGCTAACGCAGCCTCACCCTGGGCAAGCGTCTCCGCGAGCTGGGGATCTGCGTGACGTTGTGCCAGCAGCTCAGAGATTAAAGTCCAATATGAAAAAGCAGTTACAGGAACCCTTTTTGGACCAAAAACTTCATAATAGTCCTTAAGAGCATCTCCTACTCTATTCCACCTGTTTAAATTAATCGTACCCTCTAGGGGGAACCATGGACACACTGAATGTATGAACTGAAAATACTTTATTAGTTCTTTTGTCTTAACCTTGATCCCTCTAATCTTGAGAGCCTCCCTGAGGCCAGTCACGAACAATTCGTGCTCACTGAGTGCTTGTCCCATGTTAATGCCGTTCACCTACCGTGATTCAAGCGAGACGTAAGGTGGCCGTCTGCACAGATCACAGGACCAATGTCCTTGAATCAGTCACGCTGGCCAGCGCTTTACTCCTGTGAACGGTCCCGCGTCGTTATCCCTCGTGCCAGGTGATGTCCCTTCGTGGTCGCCACTTGATCCGGCCTGCGGATCAATCTATGGGTCTCAACCTGGAGAGGGGATCGGGGATGGGGGCAGGACAAGAGAAAAGAGAGATGGAGACAGGATGAGATTCCAATCGAGTCTCGTTTATTTTTAAAATGGTTACAACTTATATAGGGTGGGGGCGGGCCATAGGCAGGAAGAAGGCTTAATCTGATAGGTCATCATCATATCCGGATATATGATGTAAGCAGGAGAGGATTATGGGTAATGTAGGCAGGCTGAAACAGGAAGTTTGCTTGTCATGTGCATTGCAGGCAAGGGGAGGATCATGGGAAATGTAGGCTGACACACAAAATGCCCTCAGGCAGGAGGGGCAGGGCAGCAGCAGCTATTTAAAACCGCTCCCTACATCTCCTCCCATGGCCCCTGGCCTGGAAGGATGTATCTCCCATCTCCCTCCTCTCTTCTGTTTTCTCCATCCTCTCTAGTCTTCCCTCTGTTCCTCCACTCTGGCCTTTGATGTGGTCCACCACAGGGGCATCTCAAGCTCTTTGGTCAAGCCCCACTCTTGAGACCCTTGGTTCACTCCTCGACTCTGCTGAGGGATTCACCCCTATCATTTCTCTGAGCAGCCCACCTGCCCTGCTCTCTCCACACTTGCCCTGCTTATGTCTCTCTTAGTGAAGTTAGGTGTGTGCCCTGTGTTACAGCTTTTCTCCTCATCATAGAGTCCAAGCCCTTTGAGTGTAGGGTTATTATCTCTTGTCTCCAGGGCACTGCTGTGTCATGACAACTCAGTATGGTGCTGGCACACTGCTGTAGCTCAGAGAAAGTTTGTTAAAGGAGACAAGGTGTGGCGGGCCATCCCAAACCCTCCCTCCTTGCTCCTGTGCATCCAGGCTAGAAAGAAGGAATTGGAAATGTGGCACCACAAAGATGGGAAGAGAAATTGTTTGGGGATGGTTCCGCAGTTGTCTGGGGGCCTACCGTTTCTGTCCGCAGTCCTGTTTGCATGTCTTTCTCCTGCACTAAAAAAGTGCTTTCTGCCAGGATTCTGGTGCTGGCATTGTCACCTGTTACTTTCAGGGGATTAACACCCTCTTCTGTGTTGGGCTCACCTTCTCTCTGTGCAACTCTAGACACTGAGTGAAATCCATCAATAGTAAGGATCCTCTGGAATCTAGAAATACTCAGCCAAGCTCAGCTCCATGCACCCTGAGCCTCATGGGTCTGGGTTGTGATGACTCTAGCTGCCAGCTTTATAAGGACCCAGAGGCGAAGATGATGCCCTGTGTGTGAGCAGAGTCAGGCTTCCCAGCCATGATGTATACTTGCTGGGACACAGCAGGGCCATCGACACAGCACCTCTTTCTGACTTGGGAAGAAAAAACAAAAACCATGGGTATTTCTGGAGGATACAGATGCAGGAAGGTCTTCACAGCCTGTGTCATCTCCACCCTGAGCCCACTGTGTCAAATCCCGGGAGCCCAGTCTCTGAACCATAACAGTGATGCCACCAAGGGTGGAGCTGGAGTTTCTCGTGGGAGAATCACCCCAGGGCACTTTCATGTTCCAGGAGCCCGTCCTCCATTTGTGATTGCAACTCCAGGGACTTCCCTCATTGATCATGTTTCATCGGAGTGCCCTGGGTGTTGGGGTGCGAGGGAAACATCCCCTAGGCTGTCAGATCCCTAAACACTGATGGATGCCCCCATCTCACGATGCAGAACTCCAGTGCTTTTCCTCAGCTGTGGCCACAAGCAAGGGCTGGCCATCCTGAGGTCACACCCTCAGCTCTCTTCGGACAAAGGAGTATCTAGAATTCTCAGGCCAAAAGCCATTCTGAACAATTCTCTCTGTTCCGTAACTGTGTTCAATGGAACAGCCTGAGTTTGCCTACATGTGACAAATTTCTCATTATGTAAAAAATGCAGACATTTTTCTGTATCACTAACCTTTATCACAGACCTACGAATGAGACTTAGATCATTTCCTTTTAAGGCCTTCCTGCTGATGAGGACAGAAGGTAACTATGTGTGCAGCCTCCAGGGCTGACATTACTGAGGGAAACTGGGGCACACTGAGGGAGTCACTTGGCAGGTATGCAAGACTGAGAAGCCAGTTTCTGGTCCAGCTCCCAGCTGCAAGTTGCCAATGTACTCCTAATTGTCACTGACCATGAGCCTGTTCAAGTCAGGGACCTCTCCAGGCCTCAAGAGATGAGCGCAGCAGTGCTCTGCAGCAAGTGTGCTGCTGACATGTGCGGCCGTGGCTGGGGAGCAGACAGCAGCTTCCCTTCCTTGCTTTGTGTCTAAGGAAAGCAGTGATCTCCAAGAGCAAATTCAAACCCTGCTGCAGTAGGTGAATTCAGGTACTGGCATCGCAGGGCACAGTGAGGAAAGGTGGATGGGTGTAGGGCTGGCTGGACTTTCATTTCCTAATATGCTAAGTGGGCCTAGTGTGGGATAATTAATGATGCTTGGGTGGGTGGAATCAGCCAGGCAGAGCCCAAACAGCATCAAAGGTGCACTGAAGCAGGTGTCGTCTGGGATAATTGTGGGGCTGTGGGGGAGCTGCTGAAGGTGCGGGAGGCCAAGCCACCCAGGGCCAGCCGCCAGGATGCCACCCTCACAGCTCCTGGGTCTGAATTGCAGCTTTGCTGAGCCTTTGAAGTAGAGTTCCTTGGTTTTTCCTTGAGAACAGATTCCATTCTTTCGAAGCCATCAAGCTCTTTCCCTTGGCCCAGAAAAGGGCATTAGCTGGCCTGGCTCCTCTGTGGTCTACAGGACACAGGGAGCTTCCCCTTATAGATCCTCTAAGAAGTGCTTGCTTTGTACCTTGTGATGGGTGGATAGCCCTTCCCTCACAGGGCGCCTCCCAGTGGCAGGCTCCATGCTGGGCTCATGGACAGGAGACACTTCAGGAAAGAAGATGGTGTCCTGATGCCTCTGCACCCAGACACAGGCTCTCCTCCCCATAATGTATAGCAAGCTGCAAACGTTGTAAGTCAAGGAGGTTGCAGTGCATTCACCAGCAAGATGCCAGGCTCAGCAGCATATGCACAGGGTCTTACTATTCCCCAGAGCCATGTACTCTGCCCAGCTGCCCAGGGTGATCAGATCCACATTATCAGCCAAGCAAGGGTCAGGACTCAACACTCAAAGAACAGTTTCTACTGAACACAGCTGGCTTTCACCCCAAACGATGTCAAAATACCAGGAATCATCAGAGTTAGGGACCCTCTGTGTGTCTCTTTGACAACATGAAAATCTTGCTTGCATAGTAAGAAATCAGGCAAGGGCCAGAGAGCAATCAACAAATATGTCAGGGATAGTTTATCCTGTCTTCTGGCTGCTGTCACAGAAGGACTTTGCTGTCCTGCACAAACTAGCTCCTCAGGAGAAGGGGCCACATATCCCCATCCCATATCCTCCAGAGGTACAAGGTGCATGGCAGTCAGCTCCCAGCTCTGATGACAAGGTCCCCCTCCCCTTCCCAGTGGCTCTGTTAAATGTGTCTATGAAGGTTGTAAGTGGCCCTGACCTGAGAATTCCAAAGTCTCAAGTCAGGCAGGAGGAGTTCCGTCTCAGGCACCTGCATGGCTCTGCACCTCTTTATATGTTAATTTTTGGTTTGAAAAGACCTCAAAGTGCCACTCAGACCTGCAGTACAGCTGCAGGAGATCTGGGCAGGAGCTGCCCTCTTCCTTTTGCCATGTGTCCCTGAGACAGTGTCCCCACTCCTGGCTGGTGAGCTCTGCTCTGTGCCTCTGGCACTGGGTCGCAGCTGGGATCTCAGCTCCTCTCCAGATGCTGATCCAGGCAGCGCAGTAGAGAGACACCTCCCCAGCACTACACTGGGAACACTAGGTAAGCTCACCCTGTAAATGTCCTACCATGGAGGGGACCTCTCAGTAGAAATGAAAACCTCACTCCACTGCCTTGGCTCCCACCATGGGGTCATGGCATCATCTCAAGCTTGATCTGAGCCTCCTGGCTGAAGCCCCAACCCCTTCTCACATTCCCAGGGCCCTGGGCTTAGGTAAACCAGAGATGTGCACTTTTCCAGCATCCAGGCACAAATCCCACAGCCTGCAAAGCACACACAGAGCTGGGCTCCTTAACCAAACATGCAACCAACAGCAAACTGGGATTTCTGGTGTTTTCCTGAAAACAAAGGAGCAACCTAGGTCTGAGAGCGGGTGGCGCACACACAGTTACTCAAGCTTGTCCAAACGCAGCAAAACATGACGTGCATTTGAAAAATGCACCCAAGCTCGTCCGCAGCTAGAATCTGGAAACCCAGAGGACAGGACCCAGGCTTACCTGGTCTGTGTGCAACGGCAGCTTCCTGTCCTGGCAGATGGCTGGCAGTGCCAGTGTGGGCCGGATGGGGTCTCCACTCCAGATCTCTCCCTAGCAGGTGCTCTGTGTCCCAGGGCAGCAGAGGCCGGGGACCAGAGCGGCACAGCTCTGCCTCAGCCCACCGCAGTTCTGCTTTAAAAAACTGCTCCGGTCCTGTCTGCTAGTTACAAGCTCCGTCCTCAGGGGCTTTCCCGCTGCAGACTCAGCTGCACCACCTAGAGGGCATTCCTGTACTTGTGACACTGCAGGAGTGCTTGACTGTCAGCCTAGGGCTGTGCCCGCCCCACACACCTGGCTCTCCTGCTTCCTGCCCTACAGGGCCAAGAATGTGAAGAAGCATTGATTTCTCCAGGAGGGTATGTGGAGGTCGGCTTCTATCAACACAGCTAGCCTTGGGCCAGAAGCACTAAAAGCAAAATTAGCATCAAAATATCATTAATCAGAACTGGTTCATAAGGGACCGCCCCCATGGAAGAGCCACGGGCCTGTGCCCTGGGGGCAATTCTACCTTCTAACTCTAGAACCTATGTGTGCAATTCCCATGCTGCCTGCCCACACAAATATACTGTGGACTGCCAGTCACCACCTCACTTCCTATCCCAACACCTTACCCCAATGTCATATATTCCTGAACAACTGGGAAACAGAGAATTCCCCCCTCCCCCACAATGATTCCAGGGAAGTATACACACCCACAGATCTCCAGGAAAATATACATACCCACAGGACTCTGGGGAAGTATACACACCTCCTAGGACTCCAGGGAAGTGTACACAACCAGGGACTTCAGGGAAGTATACGCACACCCTAGGACTCCAGGGATGTGTACATGCAACACACAACTCCAAAGAAGTGAACACAGCTCACAGGACTCCAGAGAATCTCTAGGGAAGTGAACACACCCCAGAAAACTAGAGGGAAATATACACACCCCACAGTTCTAGAGGGAAGTGTACATACTCCGTAGGACTTCAGGGAAGGATTCGTACTCCACAAGACTCCAAACAGCTTTCTGTGCCCCATAAATTTGGTGTACAAACTCTCTGATAACCAAATATCCTACACCAAACTTTAAGGTCATGTAGTATTACAAATATTTTTAAAGATGCTGGACTATTATTTCTAAAAAATTAAACTATTTGGGAAAATTGCTTTACAAGAATGGATTCTCCTGTCTCCTACATACTCCAAATCCAGGAACAGAGCAGCTCCTCTGGCCAGAGTTCTAGATCCTCCTCCTTTTCCATCTTGCCCCTCTGCCTTGGAAGCCGTGGGTGATTCACACATGAGACAAACAGAAGTAGGATCCTGGGACCCAGCAAGAATCCAACCTGGAGATGAATGTGCTCCAGACAGACTCAGAGAGCCTATTTTCTTGACAGCTGGCCAGTGTCGACACTGTGTCCAGATAGTATAGAGTTTGAACTTGAGTCTCCAGGTCTGCTTGTCTGTATTGTGTGCTTGTCTGTGTGGAGTCCATGCTAAGGGCTTTTGATAAATTAGATTCACATTAGAATTGGTCAATCTAATTTATCAATTAGAATTGATAAATTAGACTGTGAGAGTAGGAAATGAGGGAAAGGGTCTGGGAAGATCTCTACTGCACATTTGAATCTTTGGCAAGCTCATTTGACAAGTGAGCCTGAGGTTGGAAATTGCTTTAGGTATCACTTTTTTTCCTATTGAAAATTAAATGATGATTTTAAATTTACTAAAGAGAAATAGATGACACTGGCACTGCCAAAAGAGAGAGGAAAGAAAAGAGAAAAATTTAGCATATCAGGAAATGACCTCCTCAGCCAGTGTGCTTCAGTTTTTTGGTTGCCCAGGTAACAGTTCTCATTCCATTTCTGGTTGCTTCTGTCTCCTCGAAGCAGCTGGTCACTATGCATGTTGTAAGAACCAATCCCCAATTGACAAGCCATTTTGCCACTGTACTTCCTGATTGCTTATCCCGTGTAAACCTTAGGCCACCAGAGGTCAAGGCCTGATATTCTGGGAATGATCCTGATCAATGCTCATTGATGTAAATAAACTTGCCTCCAGATCCTGGGTATTGTTTCAGTGTTTCTGTTTGTTGTTGCATCTGCTATTGGCTGGGAAAAATGACAGTGCTGACCTCTTTGGTCACTGGTCATGGCCCTTGCAGATGGAGCAAGGACCTCTCCTAGTCCCAATGGGAAGATGTGTCCTTGAGTCCCCTCAGTGGTCCATAAGAGGATTCGTAGATCCCCACTCAAGTGGGTCACATTGGACCCAAAAGGGAGGAACATGCAATCTGTCTGTCTGTCTGTCTGTCTGCCTATCTGGTTCTGGCAAGACCCTCCAAGCTCCCCAGATAGTCTGTCAGTCTTACTCAGCTCAAGCAGAAGGGGAGTCTGATCAACTCTCATTAGTAAGGACTACTTCATGGGAAGGGAGTTGGAATGTTTAACTTCAGTGTATTGAATGAATGTGTGAGTGAGTGGAATGGACAGTGAAAGCAATAGGCTGTGCACCAAGACTGGGAAGTACGGGTCACTCTTGACTTGTCTATGTCAGTCAACTGAATTGGTTTGTTTGATCAGTCATTGCCTGCGTTTGGCCGTAGAGCACCACCCCACAACCTTCTGCTTCACAGCTATCCTATCCTGATCAGATGGCATCACCTAACACCCATCAAAGATGGATGATTGTCTGCAATTCCTTCTGAGTCTTTTCAACACAAAAACTGACATTTTGATTGAGGAAAAATTGGGCTTTCAGTCCTGACATGTGAGTTGCCATGGCCTTTCAAAAGGTCACCTCATCTAGAAACAACTTCTAGAAGACACTAAAAATGGGGCAAAAGCTCATTAACCAGTGTTACCCTGAAAAGCATCTGATATCCATAAGAAAATCCAGTCTGATAGGTGACCATATCCTCTGGCTATGAGTTACAAGGGCTATGGACACCAAAAAGAAATGTCCCTCATCTATGAGACACAAATAAACCTGAATATCTTGGTCCAACTCAACCTGAACTTCTCCTTATCCTATTGGGCTGGAAAGGTAGGACAGACTGAGTTCTATCAAATTGGATTCCCAAGAGCCTGTAATCTTCCCAAAAGTCAGGGACAAACCTGTGACTTTCCTGGTAGATTATGGAACAAAATTCTCTGTCTTCAAACATTCCCTTGTCAAAAAGTTACCATCACTAGGGAAACTGAAACTCTTGCTTACCCCTTCTGCCAGGGATAGACTTGTAGGCTGGGAGAACTCACCAAACATGAATTCCTGAGTTTCTGGGAAAAGATCTCCTCTTCAAGTTAGAGGGGACTGTCTCCTATCGCCAAATCAGTCAGCCTCCCTCTCATCTAATCTTGCACTTTTTCTGAGAGAAAGATAATGCCTCATTAGCTGAGATAGATAACTACAATCTTGAAATTCTGAAACTCTTCTCCCCAGAGGTATGATCCAAGACTTGCCTCTGGAATTGACTACCAACCATGCTGTAGCCATCACCTTACACTCTGCAGTTACCAACTCATCCTTCTTGAACTCCTACCTCCAGATGCCATCTGGTTTACTTTCTTGGATTTAAAAAATGCCTTCCTCTGCTTGTGAGTTGCTCCCATAAGCCCTTGAACTGGGAAAATCCTGAGACAAGACAAAACTCACTTGGACTCAATTGCCACAAGAGGTTAAAAACTCTCCCACTGGGCCAGGGTTTTAGCTCAGTGGCTTAAATGCTTGCCTAGCAAGCATGAGGCCATGAGTTTGATCCCTGGTTAAAAAAAAACTCAGAAAAAAACCAAACAAAAAACACAAACTCTCCTACTATTTTTTAGGGAGACTCTAACAATAAATTTGGCCATTTCAAAACAGCCTGTTTTGGGGCTGGGGATTTAGCTCAGCGGCATAAGTGCCTGCCTTGCAAGCAGGCAGTCGTGAGTTCGATCCCTGGTACCGATAAAAACGAAAAAGACAAAAAAAAAAAAAAAAAAAAAACCAAAAAAAAAAAAAACCAAAAACAAACAAACAAACAAAAAAAAAAACCAGCCTGTTTCTCTGTCTTCTCCTGCTTGGACTTCAAAATTTTTGTAGACTGTCAAACTGCTAAAACATACCTCTTCTGCCTGTAAAGTCGGTTCAAGATCTCTGAGCTGCCAATGCCACTGCAACTGACCTCTGTATGTTAAATCAGTCTTCTGATACCCACAACCTACTGGCACACCTGCCTGGGCATAAAGAATGCCTTCTTGTGCCTTCAATTGGCTCCTGTCAGTCATCCCCTCTTTTCCTTTAAATAAATCACTTCAGTTCTGAACTCAAAAGCCAACTGACCTGGACTCAACCTCCCAGAGGTTCAAAAACTTGTTTTCCCTCTTTGGAAAAGCTCTCACAGCTGATCTTACTAGGTTCCCAGTACAAAATATCCCTGTACTTCTGATTAATGACACCCAAGTGGTTTGTAGGGAAGGCACAAAAGCTCTGCCCCAATAGCTGGCAGAAATTGGTTACAAGAAAGAAACTTCAAATTTCTTGGCACTGCTGCTAGCTTCTGTAGAATTTGGATCCTTGTGATCACAAAAACATTGACATCTACTCAGCTTCTCAGCCTCTCTGAGCACCCAGTGGCCTACATGAGCAAATACTTGGATCTGATCACTGAGGGCTTCTCCTCCTTTGTCTCCATGCTCTAATAGCCACTGTTCTTCTAATAGAAAAAACTGAAAAACTCATCTTAGGCTGAAACCTAATTGTCCAGGTGCCACATGTTGCACTGGATAAACTGATCACCTTGGACAAAGCTATTTTGCCCAAAGTTGTGCAGATACTGCTTCTTGTTGCTGTTTGGGAACCTCCAACCAATGTAAAATAATTAAATACAGAGGCCCATGTCCCCTCCAGGTATCCAACTGACTGAAACTTCAATTTCAGACCTGCCCCCACTATATGTTCTGCAAGCTCAAGCAAATGCACTGGCATTCATACTCCTGCAGCCAGCTCAGGCTTCAGCATCTGTGTCACTGGCTCCAACCTCCCATTTCTTACCTGCACTGAGAAGATAACAGAAGTTTTTAGGGTCCTGCTGTTCTTAGATATGGCCCACTCTTGACCACTAGCACTGATAATGGGCCTGCATTTGTAGCAGAGATAACTCGAAACTGGCAGAACTATTAAAGATTAAATAAAAACTACACACATAAACAGGACACAAGCTTTGACAAAATAAGACATAACCCTACATAAACAGCTTGAAATTAGCTCCACAAATTTAGATAAAAGACCAGCTATACCTGTAGACGCTCCTGCACATACATATAACACAGGTGCCTATTAACTTACCTCTACAGGTTTCAGAATTCTAAGTTTAGGTCCATCATTCTAGAGTTAAAAGAACTCATTCAGACAATTTCTGATGCTACCTGGACAGCTTCTCCAGGTCTCACTCTGAAGAGACCACACAAAGCCCTGCTCTGGTCACTCTGGATGCTCACCAGTCCATGCATGGCTGAAGCTTGTGGACACTGTTCACAGAATTGTTCCATGCCTGTTTCCCTTGATTTTTGGGTCTTTTAAGCCTGCTTACCCCAGGACTTGCTTCCCTGCTCCCTTGCTAACTGTGGTTTTCTGCCTTAAGTTCTATAGACAGTTGCCTCAGAGAATAGAACAATTAATCAAACACTTAAACAAGATTTAATGAGTGTCCATGGCACACTGGACACTCTTCTAGGTCAGATTAACACTCTCACTATCTTGCAAGGGAATGTTGTAAGACAGGTCTAAATTATGTCTCTTCCTAAAAGCAACTTAGGGAAAAACTGCAATAAGACAATCTTGGGGGGCTTGGCTGGGGCCACTAACAGTCCCAATGTTATTGCTTCAAGTTGGGCCTTCTCTCAGATCTCATGTAATATGCCAAGCAAATATTTTCTAGGAAAACTAAAACGGAGGGGGATGTAACAGGAAATGGCCCCCAAACCAGTGTACTTCAGTTTCTTAGTTGCCCAGGGAATAGCTTCTCTTGCAGCTCTGGTTGCTTCTGTCTCTTAGAAACAGCTGAATGCTGTGATGCACAGCTGCTGGTCACTGTGATGCATACTGTATAAACCAATCCCCAGTGGACAAGTCATTCTACCTCTGCACTGCCTGCTTGCTTATCTCATATAAGTCTGACACCACTAGAGACCAGGACCTGATATTCTGGGAATGATCCTGGTCAGTGTTGGTCGATGTAAATAAACCTACCTCCAGCTTCCAGGTGTTATCTCAGTGTTTCTGCTTGCCATTACATCAGCACATGTGCAAAATATGGATATGTATTGGAAACCAAAACAGTTTCTTATTTATTGAGATAGGGTCTCACTGTGTCATTCAGGCTTGCCTTCAACTATGTAGCCCAGGCTGAACTCATGGGCAACCCTCCTGCCTCAGCCTCCTGAGTGTTGGGATTATAAGCATGAGCTACCAAACTCTGGTCTCAAAGCAGTTTTTCTTCCTGTCTGAAAAACCCAAAATATACCATTAAATAAAGTTATGACAATTATATATGAAGTTTTCAGTTATTATATATGAAAATGAGTATACAGATTTAATTGATCAAGAGAAATAAACAGAGATTGTTGCTTGTCATTTAATGTTCCAGAGAGCTGGAGATTCATGATTTTCTGTGTTACATTTTCTGAATGTCCTGGGTTGAAGTAGTGGCAGGTTAGGCTCAGCAGTTTTAAAATGCCAAGAGACTTCAGCTTGCTTCCACAGAGCTTTTGCACAGGCTCCTCATTCCACCTGGAACATCACACACATTTTGTGAGTGCCCTGTGTGTCAGAGCTGACTCCAGCTTCTTTGAGTGCAAGGCTAAGAATGTCAGGGAGCTTGAGAAGACCCATATGACCACCTGGACTTCCTTTTTGACTCAGATGACAAGGAGTGATGCTAGTGACCAGAGCTTCCCAAAGCCCACCTCCTTGTTCCAACCTGCTGGGACACAAACCCTCAGAGCACAGCCCACCTCCTAGTGCCAGCCTGCTGGGACACAAATCCCAGAACACAGCATAGTGCACATGTCCAGGGTCCCACAGTTAAATGGCCTATCATAAATGTCACTTGGACCAGTGACAGTCAGTAATGACTCTGGTCAGATGAAGTATTTGACTGTCACACACTTATATTCTCAGCTACTCAGAAGGCTGAGGCAGGAGAATTCCTTGAGCACCCATGTTTTAAACCAGCCTGGACAACACAGTGAGGTCCTGCCTCAATAAGGAAAAGGAAACATAAGTCTCCTTCCTGGAGGGCAAAACAGTGCCAGACCAGGCATGTAGTAGAGGGAAAAGGAAGCTCCACCAGTCCTTCCACCTTCTGCTCCCAGCATTGATGGACTGCCTGTCTTTTTGTGGAAGCAGTAAAGTGTAATTGAAATTGATTTTCACCGTAGGTTGTGTTGGGCATACCCAGAGCAAAGATGAAATACTAAATCTCTTTTTTTTTTGTCTTTTGAGAAAAGTTCTAGGCTTACTGTGTAGTCCAGGCTGGTTTTGCACTTGCAACAATCCTCCTGCTTCAGCCTCCTGCATGCTGAGATTATGAGCATGTGCCATCATGCCCAGCTAACACTGTTTTTTATGACTCATAATATTGTCACTTGGCTTGAGAGTGGCCATTACTATGTTTTTTTTTTTTTTTTTTTTTTTTTTTTTTTTTTGAGACAGGGTCTCGCTATGCAGTTCAGGCTGGCCTTGAGCTCACTTTGTAACCCAGGCTGGTCTCAAACTTGCAACGATCCTCCCACTTCAGCCTTCCGAGTGCTGGGATTACAGGGGTGAGCCACCACGCCCAGCTCTATCATCACTACATTTTTTTAACAAAGGAATCTAGGAGTGTATTATAAAACAATGTACACAATTCCAGAGGAGAAAACTAAGTTTAAAAAATATGGAATATTGATGTCTTCAGTCTAACACTAACACATCCATTCTCCAAAGGACAAGTGCATATTTCTGCCATGCATCATGGCTGGAGGCAGCAAGTTAGTGGTTCACAGATTAATTAACATGCTGTCATCTGCAGGCACTGGCACTGGAACATGGTCCACAGCACAGAACCTGTAACCTGAGCTGCCCAATGAATGAGTTTAACACTAATAATGAACGGATTTTAAATTCCCATCAGGTAGAGCACCGTGAGGTGGAAGCACTGGTGTGAACACATGCTAAGAGGCTGTGAGCTTCCTTTTGCACCACTTCCTCTCTGAGATAAGCTTGTTGTCCACAGTGCCCAAAGCTGTGGTCAACACCAGGCTGCTGGCAGCAGAGTGGCATCTACTGGGCACCCAAGTTGGGCAGAGATGCCAGTTTCAATAGTGATGTTCCTGGTTGTATGAGGACATAAATGCCTCCCTCAGTGTCCTTTGTAGCTGGACATAGCCATAGCCTCAGAGGTGGCAGAGGAACATGGGGAGAATGGGTTACCCCTGGGGAAGTGGAGTGGGGGTGGAGAGACTTTGCCCCTGTGTGGCTGCCACACGTTCTTAAGTCAACCTTCCCTTCTGGGGGCAGGGTAAACCCATCTCCCAGCCTCCAAATTAAGAAGCCCAATTAACTTCTGTAGCCTTTTTCTCTGAAAACAGGTGGTAAGTGATATATTAGTCTCCACAGCTGAATACCAAAGTCAGGCAGCTCACTGAGGAGATGTATAGCTCATGAATCCAGAGATTAAAGGCCAGATGCTCATCCTTAGAGGGGCACTTGCTGGTGGGGAATCTCTCTGTGGAGTCCCATAGGAGCACTGATGTCACAGGGCAGAGGAAGCAAGGATGCTTGTGAGGGCTGTCTCTGTGAAATGCTCCTCCTAGGTTGATTTCTATTATCCTATCTCCTCTTTGGCCCAAACTCATCCTTCCAACTTTGACTCTGCACCACTGAACATTAGCCATTTCATGGGCACCTCACAGGGCAGAAT